>NW_021680462.1:77554-196835 GCF_001412515.2 Diachasma alloeum | reverse complement strand
GAAAAATGTCATCTTACACCAGAATTAACAAAATTGCGCGATTGGAGTCTGATTTTGCAACAACAAAAATCAAGGACTTGGAAGTCGATAAGGCGTACAAAATAGGAGAACTCCGAACTGAACCTACTACATGGGGGCCAAAAGTACTGGCTTTCCTGGATGATGAATTTTTCATCTGGCTGCCGAAAAGACTCTCCGACCTGCTAACTGAGACCCCAGAAGAGCTGGAAACTCTGAAAAAGGATGCAGAACAGGGGATTCTACGCATTCGTTTCCTGCCTGGTCAGTACAACCCCTGTGAATTTTTCACTATTGAGAAGGATCAAAAAAAGTAAATGTGAAACACTGAAAACTAATTCATTATTGACTAAAAAAGAGCAATCCATGACCATGAAATCAATCTTATGTTAGAATTAATCAATCATTAATCATGTATATGGCATAAAATTTTATAAATAAATCATTGAATCGTGGATATTGTATAATTATAATGTTTTCATCCCCGATTCACATGCATTGAGGAAAAAATAAACAATGGATAAACTCTATGACAACTATTTTCTTTAAAAAAAGTAAAAAAATGTTTGGAAATTTTTGAAATTTTTGGAAATTTTTGGAAATTTTAGAAATTTTGGAAATTTTGGAAATTTTTGGAAATTTTGGCAATTTTTGGAAATTTTGGAAATTGTTGGAAAATTGAAAATATGGAAATTTCTAAAACTTCTAAAATTCACAATCTCCAGAATGTAGAAATTCAAAAATTAACAAATTCAAAAATCTAAAAATAAAAAATTCAGTAATTGAAAAATCCACAAATTCACAAAAATTCAAAAATTGAAAATTTCAGAAAATTTGAAAATTCACAAAATTCACAAATTTAAAAATTCACAATTTCACGAATTCAAAAAATTAATCATTCTAACAAAAATTCGAAAGATTCACAAATTTAAAAATTCAAAAATTCCTCCATTCTAAGTTCCGGAAATTTCAGACTTTTGAACATCAATAATTTTTAGAACAATCCACTTTTTTTAACACTCCCGGGCACTTAAACACTAAACACATTAGAAAACACTCAAAAAATGGAAACTGACAATATACTTACTCTTTGTTTTTGCCAAATAATCCAGTTAAAAAATGCACTGCACTCTGCGGAAGTACTTGTCACACTGACCATTGAGACGTGCAAAACAAATATGGCGATTGCATTTTTTCTTTTATTTTAATTCATTTCTAATGAATATGACGTTTTGAAAATACTTCAGCGGACGCGTTATCGCATCATCCGCTNTTGCGACAACTTCCTTAGTCAAGGAAGGCAGCAACCGGGGTTTTCCTTCCCCTCACTCCACCTGTACTCGGTGGACTCTCACTGCACTGCACTTTTTTTAAATTTATAGTAAGCGATTTTAAGTTGGGCGGCCTTAGCCATATAGCTAAGGCCCGCTGTGTAGAACCACGTTAATCCGGCGGAGCACAACGAAAACACGTCTGCTCGGCACAACGTCTCAAACCCCACTCAATGAAATTCTTCATGAATTATTTTCATAATTCTGGAAGTCAAGAAGCGAAAAAAGTTTCATTTCTTAATTTTATAAAAGAGATGAAAAAAGCATCCCCATGCATAAATCTCAAAAATTCTGAAATTTGAGAAATAAAAATGCAAAAATTCAAGATAATTTCTCCCTTTAGATGGAGAAGTTGAGAGAAATTAAAAAAGTGTAGATCACCCCCCTACGCATCATAAGGAAAAAACACCAAATCGTGTTTAAATCAATTATAATGATAAGAAAAAAACTGATGCATTGCCGCTGCCGTGACAATGCATGAGTTTTTTCCTTCCCCCACTCTCATTGCCGTGCCGTATACGCAGCACTCGCAATAAGAAAAAAAACACCCCATGGGGTTTGAATAAATTATAATAATAAGAAAAAAAACTCTTGCATTGTGCCACTGCCGCGACAACGCATGACTTTCCTTCTCCCACTCTCATTGCCTGGCCAGCACTCGGCAAGAACATCCCCCCCCTGCCCCGCACACCCCTCGCCCACATTTGATTTCAACGGGGCCTATGCATACTACTACCATTTCCCATAGAGTTATAGTCGTGAAAGACCAATTGGAAATTTGACTTGTTCTTACCAAAAGCATATACAGTCGAGCACTAAAATTCGCGAACAGCCTGAACTTGCATTCCATGTATTCTGTTTACGAACTTTAGTGGTCGACTGTACCTCTTCGCCTTTTGGTTATCGTTCAGGGGACAGTTACATTCACTGTCAATAATTCAAGGTGCTTAACCAGTGTAAATCTTACTGGAGTGCTCATGGAATAGTACCAAACACTACCCAACCTTCAGTCACATTAAGCCTGGAGTTGACAACGGAACCATCAGTGTATGGTAGAGTGAAGTTCTCATCATGGGACAGGACGAAGCGACAAGAATATGATGAGAGTGATATGAATCATACCGAGGACGAAAAGATGTGGAGTATCATGCATATATCAAATCACCAGATCTCGAAAGAAGGCAAAGAATATTATGAGAAAATACTCGCGGAATATGCAAAGAACAAAAATCTCACATCCGATATGTTTGCACCATTCAAGAAACGCTTACTCGATTTCTCAGGTATATGATATCTCAATTTCCTTATCAAATTCTCCTCTATACATATTACATAGTGTAATGAGTACAATTAAAGGAAAAATTGGCACTTCGAATATGTTAGACTTTCTGCGTCCTATTTTGACATTTCCAACTCCTTTGCCACTTAAAATTTACAAAATTAATTTGACTTGTTCCTAATATACACAATTTTCATGTGAATAATTGAGAAAATAATTTTGGTTAGAAATTGCGGGATTAATAAATCAGAAAGGAATGTTATATGCAGAATAAAGGATCGCATGAAGAAAACAAATGTTCAACCATGACGTTTTTCCCATCATGACAATGTGAGGTTATTCAAGGGCATTACTATTGTCGATACGTGAGAAGTTGTAATGTCTAGATTGGATAAATCGCATTAAAAAAAATTGTCCTCTTCAGATTCATATTTCTCGAGTTTTCCAGGCACGCACGAGTCTATTTCTAGGTAAGAATCTAAGCACCTTGTTGTCAAGCGCAATGTAGATCTTATAAAACTACGCCTAGAGATGGTACATTTTTCTTCCTCTTTTCTCTCATGATCGTTTCACGTAATCGTCTTCCGATCGCGACATACACTGATCATCGGATAAAATTAGAGAACAATGCTAATACTCGTGGAAAAATCTAGTCTCGGTATGACTATATCTCATCTGAACACCTAGCAACAGCTCTATGTCTCTAGCCTATAAAAGGTAGTGCACAAGCCCAGCAGCGGCAGCACTTCCAATTGTACTTTTTAAGCAGCAATTACTGATTCTCGTTATCTCAGTTTTCTGAACCAACTTTTTATTTCAAAAATGTAAGTCAAATATTTAATATATTAAAATAAAATTCAAAAACCTTTTAAAAACTGCTTGTATGGTCATAGAAGCCTCATTATCAAAAATTCTATTAAAATCAATTAAAAATTACAAAACTCTCAAATTAAATCAAAATTGAATAAAAGAAGAAAATAGAAGGAAATAACAGTACATCGTATCCATTGTAACTCGAGAACGTGTTGTTGCCATAACTAACCTACAGCCAGACGACATACTCATCGAATAAAGAAGATGTATTGATAAGGTCAAATGACTCTTTAAATTACATTGGATTAATAAATTTGCAAATAACTTTCTTTCCTGGAACTTACTGGAATCTGCCTAGTATCCATCTAGTTCTATTCTCAACAAATTCAATCAGCAGAGGGCATCAGCATACCTTAAGGACATTTGACTTTGGTCTCAGTCCCTGGAGTAAAAAGCATATTTTTTGCTTTGACCCGAAATAGACATCATCAGTAAGTAATGTGTTTGGACGTAACAAAGTATTTCCCAATTTTGAATAGTAATGACGTTATTTTTTTGCACATCTATTCTATCCATAGTTAGTTCCATAGTTAGCATCAGCCAGCTATGGGAAAAATAGATGAAGAGAAAAATTATATCAGATCTGTGAATGACTGGAAAAAGATCAATAATGAGAACAATCAATATCGATTTTCCTATCCATGTTATGCACATTTTATTTTTATACATAGTACTCTATTATATATTGTATATTGTACATAACATACATAATATAGTATAGTATTATCGTAATCTCTTAAATGTATGCTATCATCATTTATAAAAAATCTAATGACATGATGGATATGGAACTTTAGTTGAATCTCTAATTCGTATTCAACTAATTTTCTCACCGAGCAGTGAGATGATTATTTTATTCTATTAAGGATGGGATTCTTACCTCTGAAGTGTTTAACAAATCTGTCCAATCATAAAGCATTGAGGGTAATTTTCAATAATGATACAAGAGAAAAAGTGATATGAAATATGGTCTGTTTATTCCCGGAAAACCCGAATTCTACTACAAGATTTCCCTAATTCATAAAAATCTGATTCTCAGTGGGAAATTTCACGTTAATTTATGATTCTTGAAAGAAAGAGGAGATGAGCCTGTGCCAGATTAGCTCACTATTAATGTCACTCACATTTGCTTGTGTGTTCAATTTCTCCATTGAATCACTCCTTTCTCACTGATTTGCGTTGATTGTTTAATTAACGTCTGTTAAAAAAAATATAGTATCTATACGCATTATTGTGTTTTAAATTATAATTTTGAATCTCGCAGTTCTATTTTTTCGTGAACTCACGCACAAAACGTAACAGGTAATTTTGCACCCTGTCAGCCGATTACGCGAAAGTTCTTATTTTCACTGTTAACCCATTGTCACGGACGATGCGTCCCCACTCCTATGCCCTGCGTGAGATGGCGGTAGTGGAGATGGCGGTAGCAGGGCCGTATGCTCGGCGCCTCTCGAATGTTAATAGGAACATAAGAATTGAAATTGAATTTTTTGGATGTGTTTGAAGGGTAGGGAGTTTCACCCGGCTCGACTGAATATTTCCAGGAAATCGCTTAGTTGCAAACTGTTACATACGAATTTACTACTTACTTGCAATCATCGAAATTGAAATAATCCTCTCATACATGAAAAAGAAAAAAAATTTGTCGTGCGTTTAGGGTCTCTAGCTTCAACCCTGGCGTGATGAAAAGTGGGGGACCCGTTTACATACTAACATCTTTCCGCCACATTCACACCGCTCTACGCTTCGTGCTGATTCGCTCTACCCCATCTTACTTCACACCGAGACGATTCGCAACTCTTCCCTGGCAATGGGTTAATCGCGGGATGGATCGCTACGAAGATGAGCGCAATTACAATCGGAATAATTCCGATACTCGGATCACCACGATAACCGCCGGGCAGAGGAAGTAAATGATTCCGGAATCAGGTCTCTGGCAATCGCGAGGAGTTCGCCCTTTGGTGTGCTCTTTATCGATGCTAGGACAAGACTGATTATGATTTTGGAAATTTTTGGCCAGTCCGCGCGTCCGTGGATGAGGCCGTGTTTGATGTTGGGAAATCGAAGCATTTCGTTGGTTCGATTTTCCAGAATATTCTTTCAAGTGAAAAAAAAAATTTTTTCAATTAAATATTTTATGAGAATTAAATTAAATATTCTCAAATACAACAGACTCAATACGCTGAATAGATTAGCTTCAAGAAAAGTCACACGGGATGTATTATATATTAAAAAAAAATAGAATACATTCCTGGAACTTTTCCTTCGGAAACTTTGATATTAACTTCGGAAATTTAATATAAGATTTTTCACTATAATTGACATACATTATGCCCCATTGCACAGGACATATACGCGGTGAACACGCGGACCAATCTAGTTTAAGAAGAACGAAACAACTACGACGTGGTAGGTGAAAAAATACGGCGACAGACATTAGAATATGATGAAAATTACTATTAAAACAGTGAACATTGAGTCGGTGGATGTGAAAATGGGAATATGAAAGTAAAATGTAAATTTTTAGAATTTGAGTACCCGGTGACCAGGTCATTGTGTGGTCGACGGAGGGACGAGATTCCAACAATGGAAAACAATCGACACTCGTCATTTGCTGGAGTTTTTAGTAGTCAATTCAGTAATTTCTAAGATTTCTGCAAGAAAAAAAGGGCGAGATTATGAACCCAACTTTTAAATCGTAAAACGAATTATACTCCAGCCTAGTAAAAACTCAGACAATTTGAGTAATTTCACGTCGTTTAATAGTAAAAATTTGTGAAGAAATAACGGATTTTTCAACATTCTTAAAACTTTTTCTTATGTGTGCATTTTATACTGTTCTGTTGAAAGTTGAAAATTATTATGTTAAGTCGTAAAAAATGAATTCCACATCGCAAACATTGGGTTAAATTCAACCAAATTTTATAGTTTTCCGATATGGTACTCGTTTGCTGTGTTCATGTAGGAATTTTTAATTTTATATTCTCCCACATGGAGAGCAATCATCAATAAAAATTACGTATCTTTTCCGTAATTCCGGAGCTCAATATCATTGTAGGGAATTTTACAGAACTGTCCCGTAATTTTTCCCTAAAATCACGGAATTTTTTCTGAGCGTTCCGTAATTTTTACCTGAATCTCGTAAAAAATTACGACACCGTCCCGAATAGAAAATCGTGAACGGATCTCATCAGGTCCGGATAAGGTGGCCTGATCCTAGAAGTCCGGGCCATATCTGGCTATCAAAGCCTCGTCATGCTCGGCCCGTATCAAGCATAAAACGCATTGGCAGAACAGGGCCCCACCACGTTCACTGGCTCCGCACCTGAGGTACATCTCTCCTCAGGGCCTGATCCGGTTAATATGAGGTTATTTTTTCGAATAGAAAATTATTTTTTTTATGGTTAATTATTGATGGAGGACGATCAAATTCAATTTGGATAGTTGATTTATTCTCTCCCGAAACCCGAATTGGAAAAAAAAGAAAAAAAAATTGCTTTCACGGTTCTGGTGCTGTTTAACTTTGATGATCGCTAGAGTCCCGTGTATCCTGGTCTGCTACTCTGAAATTCTTGAATGTGATAATTCTTATGGGCTGTAGAAACCGGTAGTTGCGCTTTTACGCATACACACTTGGATCGAAACTAATATATTATTCTTAATATATGTTTTTAAATATGTATTTATCGAATATTAATTATCGACTTGACGGGTTTTCTTCTCAACAATTATTATAATTATTAGTCTTGACCTACATGGTTGATTAGACTCATAAGGGCCAGACGCGATCACTTTCGCTCAAGATTCACCATACATGCACGACGAGCTTGCCGTACTCCGAATCGATCAGGGCTCAGTATATGATGTATACGATATGCCGGAACTCGGCAAGGCATATTTGCAGTTGAGCAGGGCCTGACTACGCGGGTTTGAGCCAGATATATTCTGCCAGATATATCCTAGATATAAATATGCACATATATCTCGATGTAAAATATTTAACTTATATCTGCAATGTATCTCAGATATGTTTCGGCCAAAATGTGGTATGCCAAATATATGCTAGATATAAGTGCTGCATATATCTCATTCCCATAAGGATATGACCATTTTGAAATTCGGAAACCAAGGTAAGAATTGACGATAGAAACAGGGCTCATTAAGCCCTGGACCAAGGCTCGGAAATGCTCAATCAGGGCTGGGGCTCAGCCTTGGATCAATCCTCCTTCAGCCCTAAAATGATAACCTCGTTTCGGGCTTAGTCCGCAAGGCTTGAACGAGGCTCGGTGCCAAGGCTTGATTCAAGCCTTGAATTACCACATTTTAAAGGCTCAATCGAGCTTCGGCTAAATAAACTGGGGTATTGTTTACAGATATTTGTATAAACAATTTCTTATTGCTTCATAACTCTTTTTATGAATTGAGAGTAACCTATGAAAGAGAGTGCGGTCGGACCGTATATCACTGTTGCTAAGCGTTGTTGGTGATTGTGATTGTCGGTTAATTAACAATGGATGGGAAAAAAATTATTATCATCATTAGTTTCTATTAATTATTCGTCCTGGATTATTACCGCGCACCTGGAAATTGAAATACAATGAAATCAAACATTTAAAAATTTGCTCCTGTGCTGGGATTCGATCCGGGGTCCTTCTAATCCGTAGATAAGCGCGCTATCCACTGGGCTACCTGCGATTTCTTAGAATGATACATTTTTTTCGGGTATAAAAATTCAACTTGTGTTAGTGTTATTTTGTTATTTTGTTGATATCCTAATTAAATTTCCTGAACTTAATGATGAATCCTGAACTTCCTGAATAAATGATAGGTCCGATGGATTTATGAGTTGAGAATCGATTGATTAATTAATTATGGATAAGGATAATAATAATTATGTAGCCTCGTGCACAAAGGGCTGCTCTAGGCCTGGTCTGGGGGTAGCTTAGATAACTTGGCGGAAAATTATAGCTATGTTTGTAGATCATGATAATGTTTTCACCACCATAAGCTAATGAGTATTGCTATAAAATGTGACGAAATTCGAGGCGAATTCATCACCTGTGGAACTCCAGGGTATTCATGTATAGAAAGAGAGAGAGAGAGAGAGATTTTTTTTTAGAGGTTTGAAAAATACTTTTTACGTACGTACTTGGGTCCGGGATGAAGATTCCCGGAGTGCAGTGTCGGGATTGGTCAGGTCTTGTGTTGGTATTGACCTCGAACCGCCATGGTTGGTGAGACCTGACGTGTATTGGTTCGGCGAATATGCAATCCGTACCGACTAAAAAAACATCCTCTACACCTGCCTCCTGTTCCCCGTGGAATCGCCGGTAGGCACTACAGCGCGGGGGGAGGATTCAGCCTTAGCTCTTCCTTCAGATAATGGAAATCATTGCTTCCTTCTTCTTACGTGTTCTTCTTTTTCCTCTTATCTTTATTTTTCTCCTGTTCAGCTTGGCGTAGGTCCTTCAGGACTTCCGCCGCAAAGGTGCTGGTCGCTTCCCAGGCTAGTTCTGATGAAAGCATAGTTTTCACCAGATTTCCAGGCTGAATCCTCCCTCCTACTGTAGTCTCGAGAGCGCTGCGAGGCGCGTTGAAGCGCGGGCACACGAAGAACACATGCTCCGCGTCTTCGGAGACTCCAACGCAGGTCGGGCACTCCGGGGAATCCTCGTGGTAAAACCTGTGAAGATAAGCCCGGAAGCACCCGTGTCCTGATAGCATCTGGGTGAGGTACTAATTCACCTCTCCGTGGGTTCGTTTCATCCATACGTCCACCTGCGGGATCAGGCGGTGAGTCCATCTCCCTTTGCTCGAGGCCTCCCACAGCATCTGCCATCGGTGCAGGCTGTTGGTCCTCTCGTTCATCCTCAGTTCAGCTGCTCCAAGTGTTGTTGTCCCCTTCCGCCGGTAGAGGCATCTTCGTTCCTCCGCGAGTATTTCGATCGGCAGCATTCCGGCGATAACACACACGGCATCCTCCGACACCGTGCGGAATGCACTGGCCACTCTGAGGGCGCTCAGCCGATAGACCGACGCCACTTTCCGTCGTGCATGCTGGATCAGCAGCGCATCAGCCCAGATGGAAATGCCNTGTCGTGCATGCTGGATCAGCAGCGCATGAGCCCAGATGGCAATGCCATATGTGAGGACCGACGTAGTTACCGACGACAGTAATGCTCTCCTCTTCTGCTTTGGGCCTCCGATGTTGGGCATGAGCCGTGACAGGACAGTCCCAACTCCGGACGCCTTGGTACCGACGTGCTCTGCCTGCTGCTTGAAACTGAGCCGGGCATCAATCATCACTCCCAGGTACCGTAAAAACGGTTGGGAGGTGATTTCATGGTCCCCAACTCGCAGCGTGATGGTTTCAATCTTCTGCCTGCTCGTGATCAACACGGCCTCCGTCTTCTGGTCCGCCAACATCAGTCCCACTGAGACCATCCATTGGCGGGTCATCGCATAGGTGATCTCAAAGTTGTAATTGATGTCCTCCAGTGTTTTGGCGACGACTACGAGAGCCACATCATCTGCATACGCGACGAATGTAGCTCCCTTCGGCAGCTTCAGCTTCAAGAGACCGTCATACATGATATTCCACAGGAGTGGGCCAAGTACTGAGCCCTGAGGAACACCGCCAGTCACTTTGTACTCCTTGGGGCCATCGTCCGTGTCGTACTTCAGGACCCTATCGGTGAAGTAGCTTCCCACCATTCTCCGCAGGTACCCCGGCACCTCCATTTTTGTGAGAGCCTCCATGATACAGTCCCATCTGGCGGAGTTGAAGGCATTTTTGATGTCTAACGTTACTACCAGACAGTACTGCTTCGTACCATGTTTCCACCTTTCGCCGGATATTGCGTCCCGTGCGATGGAGACTACTAGGTCGATTGCATCCAGGGTGGAACGACCCCTGCGGAAACCGTACTGGTTGTCAGCCAGTTGCGACTCGACCACTTCTTCGATCCTCTGATGGATTATGCGCTTCAAGATCTTTCCAGCGCTGTCCAGCATGCAGAGTGGACAATAGGACGAAGGTTCGTCCGGTGGCTTCTTCCCCTTGGGGAGGAGCACTAATCTCTGCTGCTTCCACTTCACAGGGAAAACTCCCTCCTGAACACACGCATTGTATACACTCAAGAAGATTCCTGGTGCTGCGTTGATGGCTACTTTCAGGGCAACGTTGGGGATTCCATCTAGTCCTGGAGCTTTGGTGTTTCCGAACCGGTCGCAGGCTTCCAGCATCTGCTCAGACGTTACTGATGGGATCGTCTCTATCTCGTACTCCCCAGTAGAGAAGTCGNCCGCAGGCTTCCAGCAGCTGCTCAGACCTTACTGATGGGATCGTCTCTATCTCGTACTCCCCAGTAGAGAAGTCGAGAGCCCGTTGTTGTGGGAACAACACCGAGACAATCTTCCTCAGGAGCACGGGACACGTAGGTGTCGGCATCGGCTGGTTTTTCAACCGCTTCATAACGACACCATACGGTCTCCCCCACGGATCCCCCTCGACTTCGTCAAGGAGCTCCTTCCACGACTGGCTCTTACTCGCTTTGATCGCTTTGTTGAGTGTCCGGCGTGCCTCCTTGTAGTTGGCCTCCAGTTCTTCGGAGTTCGGCTTCTTTCGACCCCGTTGTGCCTGCCTCCTCGCCCGAATGCATTCCTTGCGAAGGGCAGCAATGTCTTCGTTCCACCAGTAGACCGATGGGAGCCTGTTCGCACTGCGTTTTCGAGGCATGGTAGCATCGCAGGCTTCAGTGGCTCTCTTCATGACTTCTTGTGCCTTCTCCGTAGCATTGCTGCCGCAGACCGGGCGGTTGTTGAATATCTCTCGAAAGGTGCCGGGATCGAAGGCGTTCGTTTTCCAACCTACGGCGTTAGTCTTCCTGGGTGCTGGTCCAATCTTCCGTTGGGTAGATAACTCCCAGAAGATAGCATGATGGTCGCTGGCGGTGTAGATGTCCATCACCTCCCAAGAGCAGCTTCCCCTGACGAGGCTGCTGCTCACGAAGGTGAGGTCCACGATTGAACTCGCCCCTCCTCTTTCGAACGTTGGTTTCTCACCACTGTTTAGTAGGACCACGTCCAGTGAGGACATGGCCTCTAGCAGCGTTTGTCCCCTCTTGTTCGTCTCCTTACTGCCCCAGTCAACTGCCCAGGCGTTGAAGTCCCCCGCGATTGCCACGGGGAAGTGCTGCTTCGCGTCCTCGGCCAGTTGGTCCAGGAGGTCCGTAAACTCATCGATAGATAGGCTAGGTGGAGCATAGCAGCTGTAGAAATAAATTCCATCCAGCTGAGCTCTCACAAAGCCGCTCTCTGTCGTGTTGGCAATGCTCTGGAAGGGATATTTCCCGCAGGACCAGATAACGGCCTTAGCGGTGGTATCCGTCTCCCATGATTGAGCGTTGAGATGTCTGTACGGCTCCGAGATCATGACGAGGTCGGGCTTTAGCTCCCGCACCGACTGCGTGAGCAAATCGTGTGCGGCCTCACAATGATTGAGGTTGAGCTGCAGTATTCTCATTTTCGTTTCTTCGTTACCGCCTGGACTGCCTCCTTGTACACTGGGCATCTGCTGCTACCAGCGATATGNTCGAGACAATCTTCCTCAGGAGCACGGGATACGTAGGTGTCGGCATCGGCTGGTTTTTCAACCGCTTCATAACGACACCATACGGTCTCCCCCACGGATCCCCCTCGACTTCGTCAAGGAGCTCCTTCCACGACTGGCTCTTACTCGCTTTGATCGCTTTGTTGAGTGTCCGGCGTGCCTCCTTGTAGTTGGCCTCCAGTTCTTCGGAGTTCGGCTTCTTTCGACCCCGTTGTGCCTGCCTCCTCGCCCGAATGCATTCCTTGCGAAGGGCAGCAATGTCATCGTTCCACCAGTAGACCGATGGGAGCCTGTTCGCACTGCGTTTTCGAGGCATGGTAGCATCGCAGGCTTCAGTGGCTCTCTTCATGACTTCTTGTGCCTTCTCCGTAGCATTGCTGCCGCAGACCGGGCGGTTGTTGNGCCCCATGGATCCCCTTCGACTTCGTCAAGGAACTCCTTCCACGACTGGCTCTTACTCGCTTTGATCGCTTTGTTGAGTGTCCGGCGTGCCTCCTTGTAGTTGGCCTCCAGTTCTTCGGAGTTCGGCTTCTTTCGACCCCGTTGTGCCTGCCTCCTCGCCCGAATGCATTCCTTGCGAAGGGCAGCAATGTCATCGTTCCACCAGTAGACCGATGGGAGCCTGTTCGCACTGCGTTTTCGAGGCATGGTAGCATCGCAGGCTTCAGTGGCTCTCTTCATGACTTCTTGTGCCTTCTCCGTAGCATTGCTGCCGCAGACCGGGCGGTTGTTGAATATCTCTCGAAAGGTGCCGGGATCGAAGGCGTTCGTTTTCCAACCTACGGTGTTGGTCCTCCTGGGTGCTGGTCCAATCTTCCGTTGGGTAGATACCTCCCAGAAGATAGCATGATGGTCGCTGGCGGTGTAGATGTCCATCACCTCCCAAGAGCAGCTTCCCTTGACGAGGCTGCTGCTTACGAAGGTCAGGTCCACGATTGAACTCGCCTCTCCTCTTTCGAACGTTGATTTCTCGCCACTGTTTAGTAGGACCACGTCCAGTGAGGACATGGTCTCTAGCAGCGTTTGTCCCCTCTTGTTCATCTCCTTACTGCCCCAGTCAACTGCCCAGGCGTTGAAGTCCCCCGCGATTGCCACGGGGAAGTGCTGCTTCGCGTCCTCAGCCAGTCGGTCCAGGAGGTCTGCAAACTCATCGATAGATAGGCTAGGTGGAGCATAGCAGCTGTAGAAATAAATTCCATCCAGCTGAGCTCTCACAAAGCCGCTCTCCGTCGTGTTGGCAATGCTCTGGAATGGGTACTTCCCGCAGGACCAGATAACGGCCTTAGCGGTGGTATCCGTCTCCCATGATTGAGCGTTGAGATGTCTGTACGGCTCCGAGATCATGACGAGGTCGGGCTTTAGCTCCCGCACCGACTGCGTGAGCAAATCGTGTGCGGCCTCACAATGATTGAGGTTGAGCTGCAGTATTCTCATTTTCGTTTCTTCGTTACCGCCTGGACTGCCTCCTTGTACACTGGGCATCTGCTGCTANCATGTCTGTCGGCTCCGAGATCATGACGAGGTCGGGCTTTAGCTCCCGCACCGAGTGCGTGAGCAAGTCGTGTGCGGCCTCACAATGATTGAGGTTGAGCTGCAGTATTCTCATTTTCGTTTCTTCGTTACCGCCTGGACTGCCTCCTTGTACACTGGGCATCTGCTGCTACCAGCGATATGGGTACAGTTATCCGTGCGGCCCTTCGCGACACAGAGGGCGCATTTGGCTTCTTTCTGACATTTGGCGACCAGGTGGCCACCCTCCCCACATTTGATGCAGAGTTTAGAGCGGTCCACCTCGCCCTTGCAGTGATTGGCGAGATGTCCGAAGTCCCAGCACTTATAGCACTTCAGGGGTCTCTCCACTCCTCTAATCCGGCAGTTAACCCAGCCAATCTTGATTTTGCCATGCTCTCCGGCAATCTTCTTCGCCGTTGCCACAGGCAATTNCTTCTCACATTTGGCGACCAGGTGGGCACCCTCTCCACATTTGATGCAGAGTTTAGAGCGGTCCACCTCGCCCTTGCAGTGATTGGGGAGATATCCGAAGTCCCAGCACTTATAGCACCTCAGGGGTCTCTCCACTCCTCTAATCCGGCAGTTAACCCAGCCAATCTTGATTTTGCCATGCTCTCCGGCAATCTTCTTCGCCGTTGCCACAGGCAATTTCACCCAGGCCGTCTGAGTGCCTCCGTGAGCCTTCCGCAACGATTTGACTGCGTTCGTTGGGACTCTGGAGTTCTCTCCGGGGGCCACCACCAGTGCTGCGAGTACCTCTTCTTTCGTCGTGGTCTCGTCGAGATCCTTTATCTCCAGCTCTTCCTCCGGTGTTTTGTTAATAACCTCCGCCTCCTCGCCGAGGAGTTTGGTTATGGCCTCCTGCAGGCCTGGGACCTTGTCGGCGTTTGTCTTCGAGAAGACAATCAACATGTCCCCTGTAGCCGTCTTCCGGATCTTGTCCACACACTGTTGAGACGCTCCAGCCGATGCGTCCTGTTTCATCCGTTTAAGGATGTCGGCGTATGCCGCCTTGTCCTTCGGGCGGATGATGAGTGCATCCGGCCTTGCCGCTCGTGTCCTCTGCTTCGGGGGCGGCGGCTCTTTCGGCTGCTTCCTCTTCCCCTTCTTCTTTTTCCGGGCCTCCTGCCAGTCCGCCTCCTTAGGAGGCTGGGCTTGGGGCGGTGCTGGTGGTCCCTGCTCCTTCCGTTTCTTCACCACCTTGGGATCTACCTCAGGTGAGGAGCGCTTCCGTCGCTTGGCAGATGACGGCGTTCCCGTCTGTTCTTCCCCATCGGTGTCTTTCAGCGTCATCTCAGAACTGGTCCGATTGAGCAACGGTGTCGTTGGTATGTTCGGAAGCGGCGGTATGAGGAGAGGCTGGGGGTGAGTTTGCCTCGGCCTAGCCATCTCGATCTCTTTCAGTCGTCTGAAGGCACCACTGGTTGCCATCAGCTTCAACTTGAGCTCCTTGTGTATATTCGGCTTCGGGTTGGCGAATTCAATCGCCTCCGTGATGAGCCGTTCCAGCCGATCCCATGCTTCCGTCCTCTTCATTTCCGCACTCGCATCAAGTGCTGCTTGTTGGGCGTGCCCATTCTTCTGTGTGTTTTTGTTTTTGTAGTCTTCCATCTTTGTTCCCACGAGTACTGCCCGATCTAAAAAGGTCCACAACTGGTACGTAGCTCTCCCAGAGTAACGCCANATTTTTGTTTTTTTTTGTCTTCCATCTTTGTTCCCACGAGTACTGCCCGATCTAAAAAGGTCCACAACTAGTAAGTAGCTCTCCCAGAGTAACGCCACTTTGCCCAATGAAGGGTAACACTGGGGTTGGACGAGGTGCCCCAGCGGAATCGTTTGCGACACCACATCCCTGGTACCAAGCAGCCCTCGGCACGATGTCTCACACCTTAGCTTGGGGCGTTTGATCCGCGAGGACTATTTAATTTCGCCCTTTCCCTCCTGGTCGTCTCAGATAAGAGACCGGTGTGAGATTTCCCCTATCCGTCACCTGGGGACGCACCACGTAGCAGTACGCCTCTGCCTGTGGGGAAAAGAGAGAGAGAGAGAGAGAGAGAGAGAGAGAGAGAGAGAGAGAGAAAATTTATAAACTGTTACCTTTTTGTGGCGATAAAAATCTATACGGAGAATTAGGACTACCTGCTACCTTAACTCTACTTCAGAGCTACCTTAAGTTCGGAGAACTACTTAAATTGGTTACCTATCGCGTAAATCGATTTCCTAAATTTTTGGAACAATATTCATTGTATAACTCCATTAAATAAACCAGATATTTGGCAGATATTTCTTTTTTTTGAGTCCGTTCTGTTGAGTTAAAAGTTTGTAATTTTGAGATTTTCCTACGTAAATTCGGTTAAGGTTCAGGATATTACCGTAGAATTTTTGGCCAAGATAATGTGCTACCCAGTGTTTCCTATAACCCTTTTTGGTTTGTCGATAGAGTGAGCACATAGGTCGAGTTGAAATACTTGCGCTCCCTTGAGCGAGAGTGTTAGGGCTTTCAGTTGGAAGGCCGTGGAGACGATCACCCAGTCATCGAAACGGATCGCCATTCGGTTTTAGTTTAGTTAAGTTTGCGTTTACGTTTTCGTTGGTAAAGTCCTAATTCCTCTCCGGAGAGTGCCCTCTGTAGATAAGCTACCGTATTCCGGTCGTAGATGGAGTGAAGACCCGTTTAGCCATCTCAGTTTCACGTTGAGTTCAAGTAATTACAGTTTTGTTCAGTTAAAATAATAAGAATCAATTATAGGAAAATTCAAATTTAAATATTTAAATATTTCGCGCTCAATTACCCCGGGAATCGATAGTTCGCATCTCCAACACTCGAGTCAGCACCGTACGGGGCTAGTCTCCCCCAGACTCCCCACCACTATGCAACAGGCCCGAGCGGACACACGCGATAGTCGCCATTACAGTACCCACCCGGACGACCAAGAGTGAGGTACGAATCGATCTAGCTCCCTGAACAAGTTCTCTTTCGAGGTAATTATCGAGACCCCGTGATCCAAATCCAGTCGAAATCAACGCTCCAGACGATGGTAAGTACTCATGTACTTATTTAGAAGTGATTAAAAGTGAAATAGTGCGGTTTTTCGGTAAAGCAGTTGGACCACGTGGAATGGCGTCGCTACCTCTGGGAATGACGCCAACACCGATACTCATGGTTTGAAAGGTAGAAAACCCTTCAAACAAATCCAAATGCTCCCTGGAAGCTACCTGAAATTATTTGAATGATAATTACGCTACCTGAATAAATCCGAATAGTAATAATGCTACCTACCGGAACTTTTGGGCTAAATTTCATGCTTTATGCGTCTCGCTATGGCGATTGATGCCACTCGCTACCTACTTCACTGCTACCTTTTTTTTTGCTTGTTACCGTTTCTCGCTCTCTTNGCTACCTATTATCGTAGAAATCATTTGAGACCGTAAGCTGCCTATTTTCATGGAGAAAACCTCCATTTCCGGGTTAGAAATGCTCTCTTCCGGTAAATCAACCACGTGGCTAATTCAAGCTCCCTAGCTCATTTTGCTACCTTTTCAGTGGATGAGATTCCCGATTTTAATGCGCTTCAAATGGCGTAGAGTTAGGGAAACCATTACAAAGGCGCTCCAGAATTCGGAATTCGATTAATTACAGTCGAAAATACGAAAAATTAGTACCTTTTCGTAAGCTCTCGCTTTATTCCGCGTAGCTATCTCATCCGTTCTCTCTCGCACGTACGCTACCTTCCTATAGTCTCTCTCTCGGATTCGTGTTCCCCTCGTGGACAATACTTTTGCTTCTCTCTATCAGCTTTGGATTGGGATCGCTTCCTTTGTCATACTTTCATAATTATTAATCGCATCTTTCGAGTCTTTTGGAGTAGTGGATCATTTCAGAGTATTTAAAATTATTTTGAGTCACATTGATGTAATTTTGTATTTGTACGAATTTACGATTTTGTATTAATATCGGCAATAGCGAAACAAGTTAGTACAATTAGGTTTATTATTCAATATTGACCTTACCTATCTCGTCTAGAATTTTAGACATTGGTTTATTGGTTTTTCCATCGATGATTGGCTTTGTTAATTGATGTTCTCGTCCACGAATCCACCCCTCTCTCCACGACCCGCACACTGAGCAGCCGAGTAAATCCCGTACCCTCGTAATCCACATTTCTGCGTATGGTTTGCGATATGTTTCTTGTCGTTATTGGATTTTTGGGGACAATCAGTATTTAGTTTTAAGAAAATACGGTTCCGTTTGCGGTTTGTCGATTCCGCGTTGCTAAAAATCGGCTGGCGCCCTAAATACACGAAATAAGGATTGGATGAGCTGCTGATTGTCCCCGAAGTCCAGTGTTAGCGTTATGGTTTTTGGCGTTTCAGACTTGTCGGATTACGAGAACGAAGGTAATGAGTTGGCCGTGTTTGGATAATCGAGACTTCTGGGTTAGGGTTTATTGAGTATTTGTTGAGGCCAAAGAAATATCATTACAAAAAATTGAGGAAATTTATCGAAAGTAACTTTAATTTTCGAGGCCTTGCTGAGTCCTGAATAAGCCTTGACGTACTGAGCCTGAATACTGAAAGCCTGGACTCGGCCTGAATTGAGCCTCACCAATGGCCCCTTTAATCATCCTCATTTGAAGCTCAAGTGGACGATGAAATCAAGCCTATCCCAGGCCTGAATAACTGAGCCTCGCCAACCCTGGGCTCATACAGGCTTGTTCTCATCGTCAGCCTATGTAATTCTTACCTGGAAACTCGGAATATATTTATCAGAATTTTCTGGTTTTCTCGTCATTTTCAGGGAAAAATGGAATGAAAATTGACAGTTCTGTTTGATTTTTCCATGAAATTTTGAATTTTCAATGATAAGACTTCCTGAAATTTCAGTAGAACTTGAAAACGATAAAAATTTTCGGAATTTGACAGGGAAAATTCAGACAAAATTTTTAACAGTGTAGATATCCGGCAGCGGTCAGCCTGAGGTGTTGGACAGTCGGAATCAAAAACTTTCCTGAGAAGATACGCTGTCGCGTATTTCGATAAATTGAGGCATGTAGAATTTTTTTCCGGGAATCCATAGCAGGGACTACCTTTAGAGATTATGATTAAAGATTATGTCCCGCTGGTTTTTAGAGGTGGGAAACAAGGATGTGAGTGAGGATTGGGTAAAGTGGGGGTAAATCTCAGAGGTGCAATCTTCTCAATTCTACTGTACTTCAGGTTGAAAAGAGAGGTGTTTCAGCGTTGAATACATCGGAGGGTCAAAACTAGTCAATAATAGATCATCACATTGGTTACTGAGTAATTTTTTTTTTTTTATTCGATTTATTACGATTTGCTCTAGATACAGTACTCATGATTAGGCCTGCACTCGGTTGACCAAATTAGCACCGAATATTATGCTCGGCATACCTTATCAGGGCCAAAGGGTTTACCGAGTCGATTTTCTAGACTGCCGAATGGTGGAAATGAACTAGTGTGTAGGTGCCAGTATCCGACAGTCTTAAGCAGAATCCCGGGATAAAATATTATATGTAACGGACAAAAAGTGATTCTGAACATTTCAAAAACAATAAAAATTAAAAAAATCGTATGAATAATCCAACTGTAAATAAATATTAACGTAAATAAGTCGATGTGTCCAATGACCCAGTATCCGACAGCCGAATATCGCCTACTGTCGGTGTCAAAAGGAGTGACCACTCGAAACAGACGTCTATAACTCGACGAAAAAAAATCGAAAAAATATGAGACCAATCAAACTATGTAACATAAATATTTCACTCACCCAGTACGAAGTTTCAAGTTTTTAATTTGCTTAGTTTATTTATAATCGCCGTGAGAAACCGAAAAACCCCCCGATTTTCCGGGTCCGTAAAAGTCGGCAAACTTTGAACCGCTATCATACGTACGAAATTTTTTTTTTTTAATCGTCAATTTATCCAGAGATTCGTTGAACCCTTGGAGAAGCCCACGAGAGAACAAAAAAACTCAGTATTGTAATAATTATTTATTTAATTAATAGAAATGTCGACTACGGCTATCTCGTTGTAGAATTGCCGAACCGACCTGAAAAAAAACGATGCATTCTGAAGTCAACGTAAAACACATTCGGTCAATATTTTTCTAATAAACAATCTCCGTTGATTTAAAAAAAAATCGAGAAAATTCGTCAAAAAAGTGCTGTTAAAACGATCATAACTCGTTATGGGGTTTATGGGCCCGCTCACCGTCGGTCCCTCAAAATTGAAAACACATGTGCACCTGCCTACCTCTTTCAGGGACGTCGATACCAGTTACCGTCGTTTGGGCCCTCTCGGGATAAGCAACGTGCAGTGTATTTGCGCCCCTGAAAATCGGGGGGTTTTTCGGCTGCTCACAGCGATTATAAATAAACTAACCAAATTAAAAACTTGAATCTTCATATTAAATGAGGGAAATACTTATATTACACAGTGCAATTGGTCCCATAGTTTTACGATTTTTTTTCGTCGAGTTATAAACGTTTATTTCAAGTGGTGTCTGCTTCTGACACCGACAGTAGTTTCAGTATCCGACACTACTGAGGATTCAGCAGCCGAAACCGTGTACGAGATTAGGTTCATATTGTCAAATAATTAACAAGATCGAAAAACTGTAAATATTTATTAGATAAATCGTCATAAAACAGAACATAGAATAAATTTTATATTCTTTGTGATCCTTGAAAAATACGAAAATGAATATTTGCGATTTATTTCATAACGCCCCCATGAAAGGGACCACTTTGTCGATTCTAGTTTCCGAGATATTTACGTTTTTATGTAACCGACTCCCATTTACACCAATGTTAAATTGTTTTTTTCATCTTCTCTAGCGATGTCATTTTTAACGCTATGGGGATCATTTTGGGCTTAAAATGTGCGAAATGTTATCAATATCATCAGAGTATACATAACTCCATCTCGACAAAGTGGTCCCTTTTCATGCGGACGTCCACAAATGATTAATTAATTAATTACAGATGATTGTGATGTTCGTCTAACTGTCGCATTCAAAAAATCGTTGAGAGGCGAGATACAATACAAAAATAATATTAAGGTTAGATAAACAAAAAACACGGGTCGGATAGTAGGACAGACTGCTTCACCAATGTCCCAATATCCGAAATCGTGATTTTTATCCGCTGTGCATGTTTTTGAGTAATTTAGGAGTCTCTACGCATCCCTGACATCATCCCACTAGTATCCGAAAATATTTAATTGGGATATTCACTCATATTCTGCTTTTTCGCCATCATATACAAAAAAGGGGCGTTAACCTATTTAATTAAGAAACTGTCGCATGAAACAAACTGCAGGTGTCGCATAGAGGCAGACCGATGGAAATAGTATATTATGTCATCAGGCGATAAAAGTATTATCTGGCAAATGTGATTATAATCCTCGCCTTCGGCTCGGATTATAAAGCCACATTCGCCAGATAATACTTTTATCGCCGTGTGACATACGATATTTTATATCATTGGGCCCGAAAACCGCGATCTAACCGAGCAAAGCCAGGTTAAAATCGTGGTTTATCGGGCCTAATGACAAAAAGTATTTTGAAAGTTATTCTACACATAGAAGTAAAAACTCGCAGTTTAATCCACAGAAAAAGAGTTTCTCTTCCTATCGACTATTGAAAGAGAGTGCTTTTCAGTTGAGAAATACCAAAAAAAAAGCGAAATATCAAGGAAAGTGGGCTTGACTGTTGGATACTGGTGCCTCCACGGTAACATCTTAGCCCCTTCAGTATTTCCTATTCTTGAAATGTCATTTTTATGAGATACATTGTCTGTTGACGTTGGTAATATGATAACTGGTAGCACGATACTAAATATACGAGTATAAATATATATTCTCTAGAACACAATGACACTAGTTCAAGTACATCACTGGTGTAAAAACGTGTATGGAATTCTGATTTTCGGGATTAAAAAATGGCCACGTCATCCTTTGCGTATCTAGTCTTGCCATTTTTTTGCGCAGTGCCGATACCGCAGGTGAATGTCTACAAAAATAATTAGTAATTTTGAAAGTAATTATTCGAAACGAGTGGAATATTTTATTGCAGATTTATGCAGACACACACTGCCACGATTACTCACCGCAAGAGTGGTGCTCTACTAAAGCAATCGCTGAACTTTGTAAGGTAAATTCAACGATTTGATTAATACAATTTTCATAATTGGCATAGCAGGCCTATAAATAAATATTGAATATTAAATCATTTTTCGACTCCTTCATTCTCCTGTGTAAGTAAGATTCTCCGATATCGAACATTAAAAATTGAAATCCCCCAATGTAGACTGATATTATATAATGTAGGTTTATAGTATTCATAATTTCCCCCATCATCCTTCCGAATAATAGAATTGTAGTATTCTACGTCTCGGGGACCAATCAGAAGAGAATTATATCGAGAAAGTTCAGGCAATAACATTGACTGTTATTTGATATAGTCAACACGGTATTCGACTGATAATTTTTAGTAATGAAATTCCACTGGGAATTTTCCTCATCCAAATGTCAGTCAATAGAATTGCACTATTCGACTGTTATTTCATATAGTCAATACGGTATTCAGCTGATAATTTTTGATAATTCAACTGGGAATTTTTTATGTTGACTATGTTTGTGAAAAATAAAAGATTCCGTGGTCGAGTGAACCCCTGGTTGGAACTGTCAGATGGATTTTGTTTCGTAGTGCAATTTTTTTGGCCGACATTTGGATGGGAAAATTCCCTCCCGAATAATACTCGAGCTTCAAAATTAATCGAGTAATTCCCTCAAGGTTCCCTGCACACCAACGAAGTCGTCAATTTTTTCAGAAACAATCACTCATGCTTCGCACTCGTGATTTTTTAACCTGACAAACTTGACTCCTTCGTTTGTTTGCAACGAACCTGTCGGGAATTGCTCGATAATTTTGAAGCTCTCGTGGTATTACTTGCGGTAATTTTTCATGTTGATATATATATACGAAAAAACGACAGATGTTGCCTCGTCGGAAATGACAGATAGATTTTATCTCATAGGGGAATTCTCTTAGCTGAAATTTGGATGGAACAATTCTCTTCCGATAACCACTCGAGCTTCAAAATCAATCAGGTATTTTCCTCAAGGTTCCCTACATACTAACAAACTGATCAAATTTTTCAGGAAAAATCACTCGTGCCTCGCACTCGTGATTTTTTAGCCTGTGAAACTTATATTCGCTTACATACAACGAAGTTATCGGGAAATACCTGATCATTTCGAAGCTCTTGGGGTATTATAACCGATAATTTTTGGTTATACAGCTGTTGTTAAGCAAGCTGTTGCTAAGCAGGCACCAAAGCTGTTTCATAGAATTTTAAACTACAACATTTGAAAAAGCATTAATAACATTTGTAAAGATGAGTGAGAAAAAAACGTGTCAAGACTCAGCCTCTATTGATTGAGATTTAAATGACGAGAATAATCCGCTGAATACTCCTTGTGCTTGAAAATGAATCGAGTATTTCCAAATAGGGGAATGTTACATAATGTTAATTCAGCTAGTGAAAAATCCACCTCAAATTTCTCAATATTTCAAACCTGTTTTTGAAACTTATTAAATTTTATCTCCATTTCGGAATCAACTAACCTCATTAATTGACAATTGAAAAGGGTTAATTTGATCGCACAGTGAGTATCGCTTTCACTAATTCTATTTCATTTTACTCATAAGTGAAGTTGTTTTCACCTTTACAGCTTGGAGTGAAATTAAACTCAACTTTTTGCGTGTAGACTTGATGTTCCATAGAATTGTTATGATAGTCTGTAAGACGAATAGAGTTGTTAACCGGAAACTTATTTTGGATAAACTTGTTATTATATGGACGGTAAAGAAATACATGAAATTATTCAATTACATTCATTTTCGATACTTCAAGGTAACTCACCATTGCCAACAATTTGTGAATCGAGACCTACCTTTAAGTTTCTCTGGAGATGCAGTGGGGACTTCAAAGAAACTAATAATAAATGGTAGAGTGGTCTACGAAAAACCTCGACAAACTGACGCAACGTACGGTAGAATGGTCTTCCAATCCCCAGCCAGGCCTGACAGGAACAATGAATATTTTAAAAAATTAGCGAGGATTAGGACCTTATTCCGTACACAGATGTCAAAAGAATCTGAAGAATACTATAATAAAATGCTCGCCGAGCATACAAGTACGGATAATTCGCCATTTGATACCAATGTGTTCGTACCATTCAAAGAACTTGATTCATACGGGAATTTCAAACATGCCGTCACAATACCTAAAGTCGAAGAAAAAAGTTCGTCAACAGCCTGAACTTCTATCTTATGTATTTTGTTCACGAACTTTAGTGTTCGACTGCACACCGGAGTTGTGATGAATGTAATGAGCGTAATTCTTAAGAAATGCCCCATGGAATATTACCTACATTTTCGGTAGTAATACTGTTCGTGTTTCGAAATTACCAATTATTTTTTGATAACTTTATTGCATAGGAAAGAATGTGTCATTTTTTATGCAAAGTTTTCCGCATTTTCCCTATGTAGAGAAGCTTGAGGAAAATAATAATTTTAGAGCATAAGCGGTATTTCGTGGAATATTTCTTGTACTTGGACGTCGACTAATCAGAGAGCATTTCTAGGAAGAAACGAATGCAGAGCTCGGTGAAAATTTTCGAAAATAAATGTTGAGTAGCCTTAGATATTACGCTCTGATTGAATGACATCCGAGACAAAGGAATATTCGTTTAAATAACTAAGAAAATAATGTTAATGATAGATTGTAATTCAATAAATTGAAAAATCAACAATACTTGCCACATTTCTTCATCCCTGGACATGGAGAAATTTTTAGTATCATTCTTGTGAGATTCTCAGGATTTCTCCGATATTTATCACCTGATGTTTTGGATACTGCAACATCTGTTTTTGCAAAAGAAACGTGAAAAGACTTCGTCAAGAATGAATCTTCATTTTTTGCTGAAAATATCATTTTCGCTATGAAAACAGTGAGAAACTCGTGGCCCTGTCGTCTAAAATTGCAGAAATGGTTTCACTTGTATTTATACTAAATATAAATTATTACCATGTGATGAATTAGATTAACACTATCTAGAAGCGATGTCTCATTGCATTTGTAAAATTACGCGTCACTATTAGAGTAAGTTGCTTGAGTAAATAAGCGTAACTGCAGTGGTCGCCTGTAAATGTTCGATCGCTATGGGCCCCAGTAGAAATTTTAGTACTGGCCGGCCGTGGTTCTGTGCAGTAGGAAAGATTCGGCCCTGTTATGGTTACCACATCAGGGCCTGATAGGAAATGCAACGCAAAGCATGATCAGGACCTGGTTTCTGAACCTGATAAGAGCCGTGACAGGCGGCCTGGTTTCGCCCTTACCTGGCATAGACTTATTAAATTGGGTCAAATATGAATAATAAATAAATAAATAAATAGTCCCAGAATAGGTGGGTCGAGAAAAAAAAGAAAAAAAAATCACCCAGAGCGGGACTTGAACTCGGGACCCTCCGCGTAGTAGTTCGGGGGGCGTATTCTCGAGTTTGAGGTGAACGGATTTGTGAAGGGAAGTGGCTCCGTTCACGTATCGCGTTGGGAAATGAAAGTTTTCGTAAACGAATCTTAGATCCACATGTGAATCAATTTCGTTGACGGATGTCGTTTTCGATTCACACGTGAGGATACAGTACTCGTACTCGTATGAGGACACAGTTAACCTCTTCTGGGGAACGAAACATTAAACATTAATTGTTTAAATTTATTTATTATAGTTCAACTCTTTGTTCTACAATAAGTTGAAAAATGGATAATTTGCGGAAATACATCTATTACGATGTACCCCAAATGCAGAGTATCACGACGTGTGAAGTTCGCGACTTGGGAATCAGTGTGCGAATTGAAAATGACTTCCGTGAACGAAATTAGTTCACATGTGAATCTAGTATTCGCTCACGGAAACTTTCGTTCCCCACCGGAATGCGTGAACGGAGCCACTTCCATTCACACATCCATTCACCTCAAATTCGAGAATAGGCCCCCTGTACCCTATCCATTCGACCACCGTATCAGTCTTAAAAATGATCGTTTGTTTTGAGTAGATCAATAATACTGCCAATAAAATTGTAGTATAGAACTAAATCTAGAATAATATCAATTTGTATAATTTTCCTGATCATCATCCCCCCTCCCCTCCGACTCACCACCCTTTACCATTTCCACCCCAACTTTTTGTTTAGTGAAAATGTTTCCAAGTCCCGTACGGCATGCCTTATCCGGACCTAATCATTGCCGGATCAGGTTCATCGTATTGAACTTCTAGAATTTTCGAAGTTAAGGATTCCCGACATACCTTACCGGGTCCTGATCATGGCCGGATCGAGTTGGCCGTATCCGATATACTCAACAAACACTCGTGTTCAATCAAACCAGGCTGAAAAAGCCTTCGGGATTTCCCTTATCAGACATGCCTGATGTAACTTCTATTTTTCTCTATTACGGTACGCTCAAAAGGCCCTGACTGGGGCATGATCAAGCATGCCTGCTTGAACTTTGGAATTTATTGGTAAGGTGAACATGCAATGGTCCCCTTCAGGCCCTGATCTGGCATACCGTATCAGGTATACCGTATCGATACCGGAGCAGGGCCTTCTCTGCCAAAAGGCCTGCCTGTCGAAATTTTTACTCGGGGTCATGGTGCACATTTGAGGCTTGGGTCTTATGAAAGAATAACAAACAACTTTAGAAACATCTCGAGTTAATGCTTCGAAATAGGCATCGGATCATCTCGAATAATGTTTACGGCAAATTGGGCTGGAAAAGGCAAAATAGACTGGAAAGTCAAAATTTTTGAAAAATACAAGGAAATGAAAAAGGAAGCTATGTCAGGAATGTACAATGACTAATGATAATATACAATCAGATTTCTATAAGAAAAATAGTTCTCGATCGAATAAGGATTTAAAAAATTCTCCATGAAATAAAAAATCAGTAGGAGCAGGACCAACGTCCTTCGCGCGGATGAGAATGGAGGATTAGATTGATACAGTGACTTCAAAAACTCTGTGCCAAGAAGAGATACGCTACCGCGTATCCCGATTTTAAATAAAACACCACACTCAATGAAAAAAAAGGCAAGATTAAGTTATACACCTAATAGTTCATGGCTCTTGTGTTACTCTCTCTCCTTGGCCCTTATTATTATTGGGTCTCCAAATTCGAGCATTCTCATGAAAAATTAGAGTCAAGGGCTCATTATTTAATCCCAATTAATTATTGGAAATCTCCTCAATCTCGTCAAAACCCCACCTGAAACCCCATCTCTCTGTCCCACCTGAAGGTGGTTCCACCGTACAAGCCCAACGGGGGAACCAACTTCAGGTAGAACAGATATTATTTGAAATGAGATAGAATAAGCGCATGATAGACTGATCCTTAACCGAATTTACGTAAGAAAAATATCTAAACATTGAACAATAAGTGAACGAAAACCAAATTCAACTAAAATGTCTGAAAAATCGTTAAGTTTAGATCTGAATCTGATTATGAATATCATTCTACAGATCTAGGAAATCGATTCACGCAGCAAGTAACCAATTCTCATAGTTCTCCCGTATTTAAGGTAGCTTTAATATTTCATTAAGGTAGCAGATAACTCTAACCTTCCATATAAAAATTATCACAACAAAAACGCAGCTATTTCTCAATTTTTAATCTCATTGTCTGTCTCTATTTCCCGCATAAATACTCTACAGAATGCGGCTGGAATTTCGTCACAAATGTATCGGTGGAAATGGATTTATCGGCACTTAAACTTTGTTTTTTTTTATATTTACGAACGTATGTAGCAGATATAAATATCTCAGATTATCTAGAAATGTCTTATTATTTTGAAATTTCCAAAGTTTAACACTACCGTGAAATCGTGGAAAATTACATTGTCTGCACAAACGCGAATACCATATTTCTCTATTTAACAAAATGAAATCTCTATGTCGATTTTTGCTCGTCGTAGTTCCCATAATTCAGTTTACATTACTTCCGCAGGTAAAAATTCGAGCGAAAAATCATTATCAAACGAAGAATGTCTGAAAAATAATTCCAAATTTTATTCAATTTCTTGCTTTATTATAGAGTTGTTGTCTGTCGCAATGCGATGATATTCCAATAGAATATTGGTGTAGCCAGGAATCCATCGCTATGGAATGTGGGGTAAGTTCAATATTTGATGAGCTCAATGCAATAGTAAAGTAGTGAGTGGAGAATTATCCCCTTATTCTGGAATTGGCCAAAGGCCTTGATGCCAACCCAATACTAATATCGTGCACCAATGATAGAGAGTCATTTTTTCCCGATCCGAGGTGACCATACTATTTTTCAACTGATGTGGAAGTGAAAATAAAAATAAATCAATAATTTAAGCCGTGATATCATACAGAGAAAAAAATCCATATCTCATTCAATGACAATTTTGTTACACTTCTGAAATGTAAGTCTTTGTCTTTCTGTTTGTATCTATTAGAGGCTTTATACGACTGATTAAGAAATACAAGACTGACCTCGAAATATCTCTCTTCCATTCAGTCGCGCTAAAATTCTCTTCTGTAATTAGACCTCACGCCCCATATATTTTAAATAATCTTCTTTGAATGCTTGGTCGTAACAATATATTCCGCAAACACTCATCTTGTCACGAAATAGCCTCATCTCGTCTTATTACTCCACTCTTCAACACCTTCAAAGATAATAATGATGGAGTAATAGATACAAAAGTATCTTCAATTCATCACTTTCAATTTAAGGTGCACCACCTTTGTCCTGAATTTACGCGTCATGCGTGGAGATACCGCCCAGGTTTCTCTCCAGCAATATATGGATATAGATACGAATCACCACCTGAGAAAGAACCAGTGACTCAGAAATCCGTTACCGAAGATTCAACCTCTAATCCTGTACAAGGTAAGGAAATCTTCTACACTATTTTCCACATTTTTCGAAATTTGAGTTATAGCTGCTTCCGAATTTCCAATATCATGTTTTATTGGAATTCAATTTAACAATGTTCAAGAGAGGTAAAAAAAATACAGCAAATTTTTTGGCATTTTTTAAGTACATTCTTTGATATATTGGGATGCTCTGTGTGGAGTTTCAAATTGCTGAAGTTAATGATTCGAATGGAATAAATTATTTTAAAAAACGGAATTTAACCCGTGTTCTTATGGGGAATCTGGAAAACCGCATAGACTGAATGTAAAAATGCAGCTAATGTCACGAAACTTCGCCCACGTGTGACATATTAATGAATACATGTCCTACAAACAAAAAAACATCGGTTGGATTCGTTTTTTAGCCAAAATTTACAAAAAACCACTAAAAATCCGAATTCCTGCGCGCGCAGCTGTGAGGTGCGAAAACGTAGCACTTGCCAATCGGGTGGGGGTAAACGCGGTAAATGCAAAGATGAATAAAGGACCGTTGTAGACTACACATGGAGAGAAATGTTCAGTAAAAATTACGGAATTCACAATTCGCTCACCGATTACGGAATCGACTCAGAAAATTTAAGTGATGGTATCGTAATTTTTCACAGGAGATTCAGATAAAAATTGCGGAACGCTGTGGAAAAATTCCGTGACAGTTCCCTAAAATTTCCGATGACTACAATTCGCTCCAGAATTACGGAAAAGATACATAATTTTTATTGAATATTTCTCTCCGTGCACGATATCCGAAGATAATTTTCCCGATAATAGATATCAATGAAATTCATAAGAATTTTGCTCTTTAACACACTTCCCCTTGAGAGAACCCATTGCTTCTGCAGTGGTCTCTGTTTGAGGTTAAGCCGAATACAGAGACAGCACTTGGTACTGTCACTCATGTGGGAATCATTCGTGAGTCCTCACTTCATAGAGACATCTTGAGATTCATTTACTATTATTTTGCTTGTCGATAGTTGATTATAACGATGTAGTAAATGAATTTTTTGGATAAACGTATATTGATGGAAAAAAATTACCTATGTTCATGCGCGTGACTACGTACAGCAAGAACCCTCCATGGAGAGTGGCAGGCCGACCAGCTCTGAGGGAAAAAAAAACAGGCGTCGGGCCGACGTTGCCAGTTTTTTTTTACACAAATTAATTATTTTCCATTTATTATAAAAATTGTATATAAACGTTTTTTGACGCCTATAGGATGTAGGAAAAAAATTAAATAGTTATAAAAAATATTATTTGTCTACAGAAGAATCTAAATATGGTCGTATTATTCGATTGAAGGGAACCGAATTTTCGTGTTCAGCGATTGGTTTTCTACAGGAATACAATAGATTCCCCTTATGACCAGACCCTTATATTTTTTGACCCTTATTTTTTCTGAATCTTTTTTTTCTAACTCCTATACTTTTTTAATCCTATTTTTTCTAACCCTCACTTTTATGACCTTTATTTTCACGCGGACGAGATGAGAGAACGATCTACGATCGATGACACGAGATGAGAAAATTCGTCTTCTCATATTTGGGACTTCCCATATTTAGGCACTCCTCCGTATGTGTGCCCACTTACCCCCTTTCAACACTTCGCCCGCGATTCTTGAGGGCAATCTAAAAATTTATAAAAATGATAAAAATTCCGCAATGTTTCAAGAAATTTTTTTTCTCAAGAACAATCCACAAATCCATTGGTTTTTATTATCCAACCAAGGATGAAGCTTAAGAAGAGAATATACTAGAATCTAGACACTCCTTTCTAGAGTTGATCAACTTTTTTTCTTTGTGTAGAGGACAACATTGAAGAGTCGTCAAGAGCAGATCATGAATTTGCGCTTGGTGAAGTGACTGTTCATCATCCTCCAGGAAACTTCAGACGAATGACGAATGACGAATTTGTGTATGGTGAGGTGATCTACCATCCGCCTCCAGGAAGCGAGTCTAGACAATCTCCGGAATCAAATGATAACTGAAACTGTTGAGTGTAGGGGAGGGAACACGGAAAAAATATATAATTATTTTTTGTGGTAGAAACAGTAATTTTTAATGTGAGAACGTCGAATGCAGGACCCGATCTACCGCACTCGAAAATTTACTGTTGAACATAGTCAAAATAGGGAGTTGGTATAATAGAAAGTAGTAACATAAAAGTAAAATTTAATTTGACGTGAGTACAAATTCGGCTAAAATGAATAAAATTTTCGAGTTTTTCAATATGGTCCTCGATTTGTATGCTTACACAGTAATTTTTAATTTTATATTCTTTCCGGGAAGTTTTAAAGAATCAAAAGCAAGTTATAGATTCGACAAATTTTTCGGTTCACTTAAGAATAATGCTTCTTTTTGAGAACATAATGTCATGGATGCCTGCTAATCATGGCAACGAATAGAGGAAGGAATTCTACTCCAAATAAAAAAAACACCATCCGTTTTACCTCAATACTTTTCGAGATATTGCAAAAATCAAGTTTGTCAATTTAATCGTTTTCAGTTGTACTTCCAAAACTGTTGGAGGAACAGTCGTCGTCTTTTCTTCAATTTCAGAAAGAATTAGCTGCTTTTTCGATACCATTTGCCGTACCATTTTCAATACTATCCATTATGTTATCATATTCTCGAACAGGTAGTATTAATCTTAAATCAAGAGACGAGGTTTTAAATCATGAATCCTTGTCCTGCATCGCAGAGATTTTATTTCCTTTGAGAAATTGCAGGATTATGTCTTATTCGGTTCTAACAGGATTTTCTGGAGAATTAGGGGAATTTTTGTAAGAAAATTTCCATAAACTTTCATTAACAAAAAAGGTACAAAAAATTCGGATTCTCTATATGATTATCTTATCGAGAGCCGTACAAGTTGAATAGAAATTCTTAAAATTCTTAATAATTATATGAAAGTTCTTCATTGATGCATTGCCTACCAAAAAATCATTCAATATAACCGAACGATTCCAAAGCACCAAATTTCAAACATCCGGTGAAAAATCGTCGTTGGAGTTGCATCATTCAAATTGAAGAAACAACAAATCAAGAATACGGTTATTGGACATGAATACTAATATTCAATATGTTAAAATTGGCATATGATTTATCTTAATCATCGAAAACAATATTAATTGTGAATGATGGATTTAATAAATCGTGAAGAATAAAATTTCGTGATTTGATTTCTCAAGAAAGCATAAAGAATTATATGAGAAATGAGTTGAACAATCAGCATGAATTTTTACAGTATGTCCGTCGTTTCATTTTTATGACATTCTAAAAGCGTTTCGACCTTCCTGATAATGCACGTGTTAATAAATGTATACCTGATACTGCACGTGGTAATAAATGTTCGACTATTAATATCTTTTATTTCACATTGCGAAATTCCGTCCTACACTAAAAAAAACGTAACTTTTTTAAAGACTTTTTTGGAACATAGCTTCCAGGGGCTATTCACATTCGAATTGAGTGACACCAATATTATAAAATGTAATCGATTACATTCCTGATTACACTGATCGGTGATGACAAACTTAAACTTCGGCAGATCAAATCAAATTACTGACAATGCTTCCCAAGTCATGTTCGATTTACAGAATTAGGCAAACATTCAGCGTTCCTAACTATACAGCGCGCCACGCTTATTGGATCCATCAATAGGAAGGCATTGAAGCTTCTGTTCCCAAAAACTAATCGAGGAATTTCATAGAACCGACGAAATTAGCCGCATGATGCCCGATAAAAAAGATTGCGTTTCAATTAAAATTGACCGTGTCCGGTAAAGCATTCAGAAACGTTTGATCTTAGCTAATTTAAAAGAAGTATACGCCGATAGCAAGGAAAAATTCCCGGATGTGAAAATAGAATTTTCAAAGTTTGCACAATTTCGCCCGTGCGAATTCGTTTGGACCGATAGCAATAGAACTCATTTCGTTTGTATTTGTAAAATCTATCAAAATTTGAAATTAAAATTATTAGAAATTAAAGCATTTCAATTACCGGACGCGCTCGATGCCTGCTCATTTCCAAAGGAATATTCCCAAATGTTGAGTGCAATTATGTGTGAAAACCCCAGTTCATTACGCCACTTCGGCGAATGCCGTAAATGTCCAGGCATAGCGAACATTTAACTTCATTTGCAGGAAATTTGTGACGTAAATTCTATTGTTCAATTGAATTACATAACTTGGACTGCTACTAACCAATCTTAGTTGATCCAAACGTCTGAACAAACGGACTCATTCAAAACTAATTTGTGTATCGATTTGAAGGCCCTCTGACAGCATGCTGTCATTGCTAAAGTTTAAAACCTGGCGAATTCATAACTCTGGGTGACTTCGCAGGAAATTATAGTCTAAATATAGCGGGAAATACAGTTTAAAACGTTTTTTCTTGACGATGAATTTCAGATCCACAACGTCGTATAGTATCAAATCAATAGTTTGATGGATTGTACATTTGTACACCAAAATGACCATCATCTCACGTGTGCTCACCTGACTTTGCACTCTCGTTGCTCACTCCTAATCTTCTTTAATCTTGGTGATATTGGCCATGTTCCCCTGGCCCCAACAATTTTTTTTTATTTCTCCATTTTTAAATCTGTCAATTTACAATTTTTCGTCGGATGTGTTTAATCAATTCATTGTAAATTAAACTTTTTCGGGTCTGGATTTTTTCTCCGAAACTTACACATGTTTTCAATAAAAAAAAAGTTCTATTGCACTTTTGTAATAAAATATAAATTTATCGAGTTATAATTTTAAAAAAAATTACCTACCTTGTCAAATTTTCATTTCGCCTAACATTAAAGAAAAAAATATTTTTTTGTTCAATAACATTTCAAGCCATGCTGAGAACACTTTTACATCATATTTTATTTTCATCGAAATCGAAAAAAAACGGATTGAAATAGTATGGAATGCCTAAAATGTTGGATGAATGGCCATAGGGTACAATCAGATGTCAATGAGGACAATATTTCTCAATCGAAAAAGGACAAAAGAAAAACTCTCTATGAAATAAACACGCTGGGTTGCGAGCTGATTCGACAGAACCAATGTGACCATTACTTTATGCGTTATTAGTCTTTTTTCCTTCTCTCTACTAATTTCATTGGTAATAAGCTTCCAAATGGATCTGTAGCAATGGTTCTAGGATAAATCAGTAGCGAAGTGGTAAAACGGTTCAAGTCGACTTACCTCCCAGATGAGTTTTTGAGGTATATTCTCAAATCTAAGGGAAATCTAAGCGAAATTTTCGTAATCATATTGTTTGGAACGTAGCTATATATCTATCAGTTAAACGGTTGGTCCTACCGACAATCCTCGAGCACCATCGGGAAGCTTCGGTTGAGCGGTCAGACAATCACGAAAACCCCAAAATTCAGTACATCATCAGCCTTTGCAGACGCAACGTGTCGTGTTGTTCAAAGTACATCACCGATCCATCACGTGGAAGTACATCACCTATTCAGATCCAGTGAATTATCAGAGACAATTGTCAAGGACAATTAACAGTTATTTAACAATTCAGTACGTCAACCGCTGTAATTACAATTTGAGACGCTCAACAACCAAGTTCAAACCAAAGTGTAAATTTTACGGTTAATGAAGTTCGATTCCATTAAAATATAGTGACATTTTATAATTCAGTGCTTTATTAATTTCCGGCCTGTCCTGAAACAACAACTCCCATATCCACACTAAAATTAGATCATCTCAAACACACATTTGTTGTAGCTAAAAATTTTGCTATCTCCCTTAGATTGCAAGATATTCATTGAAAACTGGCCAATAGTCAAAATTGACTTGAACCGTTTTACAACTTCGCTACTGAAATGTTCCCCCGAAAATCGTTCTTGGAAAATTGTTCCTCGGAACAATGATTCCTATACTTTCTTTTTCCATTGCGATTTCCGCGTTCATCGTTACTTCATTAAGTATTACATAATATAAAATAGAAAAAATTAATTTTTTTTTACGACGGATAACAAATCAGTAGAAGCAGGGCCAACGTTCTTAGCGCGGATAAAAAGATAGGGGATTAAGTAGATACTCGACAATAAGTCTAAAATCTCCGCGCCAAAGACATTGGTCCTGCATCTACTGATGTTTTATTTCATTGAGAATTTTTCGGAACTGGATTTTAGCCCATCACATCGCAGTATTCGAGGTCACGATACTCTTTTGTTATCAATTTTTTTTGGAAATTCACACTAGCTTCTGGAAATTGCATCTGACAATTTCCTCAATTCTGATTTTGATCAATCAAAGTGCAGTATTCGGGGTCACGTAACGCATTTCATACTGGTAATTTCCCCGACTGCAGGGGAATTATCAGACTGATAATTTCCCTGTAGCCTGTCAATTGTTTTCTACGAATTTGACAGATATTCCTAACATTTTTGTGAAATGTGTCCCGTAACCGTCATGTGTCACTGCAGCCTGATCTGCCAACATCAGAATTGAAGAAATTGTCCTCCGAATACCCCTCGACCTTCAAAATTCATAGATATTAATTATATTATCTCCCTCAAGTTTTCCTACATATCAACGATCGGGATCAGTTTTGCAGTAAAGTCTGTAAGACTGATTCCTCTCGTTGCTATGCAACAAAACATTCGCGAAATATCCGATAATTTTGAAGGTCTTGGGGTATAATAGCTGATAATTGCATAGTAGCTATTCATTCATTTCTAACCAATTGGATGTTTTGTTGGAAGAAGCCCTCGAATACTGCGCTCCGCTTGGCCAAAATTCCGTCCCGAAAAATTCTCCGCTGAATACCCCTCGACCTTCAAAATTAATCGCAATATTTCCCTCAAGCTTCCCTGCAACCAAACAAAAGTGTCAAGTTTTACAGGCTAAAAATCCCGAATGCGTAGCACGAGTTGCGTTTGTTCGCAACGAAGCTATCGGGAAATATTTCGATAATTTTGAAGGTCTCGGGGTATTATAACTGATAATTTTACTCCAATCCTTATTCAATTTAGAAATATTTTTCTCATAGACATCAGATTGTGCTCAATGGCCATTCATTTGCCACTCCTGACTTGGCTTTCTTTTCTTAGTAGTTTAAAAAGATTTTGACTTTTCAGTAAGAACCAAATAAAACTTTTTTTTGGTGCAGTTTCTTTACAATAACATTTGTTTTGGATTTTTAGGGATATGCAATTCCATGAAAAACCTCTTAGCATTCAACGGTTGACATTACAAGTTAAATCAACGTTAAATATCCTCCACTCTACTACTAACACTGTACTAAAATAATGAGATATCCCCCCACGCCAGTGGAATCGGTTACAACAAAAATGAACAGAAAGACTAAAATAAAGTAAAACAAAATATTAATGTTGTCAAATCAATATGCAGTGTGCCCGTAACTAATCAATTTCTCTCCAAAGGCAACATTTATTCACAGAGAACAATAAGAATTAATAATATTCCAAGAGAACGAATTTATATTTTTTATGAACATCTCGAGTTATATTAACTTGCTAGCTTACCAACCCAAAGAGATGATACACTACTTATTGCCAGAAAAGGAGCGGGAATTTGAGGAGTGGTGACCAAGGGGAAGAGCGGGAATTTGATAGAGTGGGGGTACCGGTTCGCGATCTCTTTCTGGCAATAAAAGTTCTATACCATTGAAACTAGCGCGTACTTATAGGCAAACTGACTAGTCCGTTCCCTTTGTAGCTACCCCTACTTTACCAAATCCCCATGCACACCCATATCTCCTACCACTGACAATCAAGAAACTGGTCCGTCCGACAGTAGTGGGTCACATACGCCAGTTTAGCCGTATTTGTCATTAATCCTGAGAATCCCGCACTGTTAAAAAAGTCCAGTCATAAATTACCACACATGTGTAGGAAGTCATTTACACTAGACTATGTGGGTAATTTCGTATGCCGCCCAGCAATTTCCGTTTTGTCTTTGGAAACCCTGTGCTCAATACTGTATGGTAAATTCACAATACCTTACCGTGGTACACGTATCAATGGAAGTCGTACACAAGTATGATCATTTTACTAGAAATTATTACTGTAAATTTAGTTGTGTTTCATTGCACTTTTAATGTTCTAATTATGTAAATTGCGTCTACATTAACATAATTATTCTATAATTAGCGTTACATTAATTCTGTTGCGTTTCGATACGCACATTTGATTATTTTATTGTAAAATATATTCAATTGTCTCAGCGGAAGTCTTCCATTCCCATCCTTCCGTACCCTACTCTCCCCCATAACACTATTCTCTCTCTCTCTCTCTCTCTCTCTCTCTCTCTCTCTCTCTCTCTCTCTCTCTNTTCCGAATGGAAGCTTTGCAATCCTTGAATTTTTCGATTTTCTAATTTTGCCTGGAAATGATGTAGAATGGTCTGAAATGTAAAAATACGAAGTTTGGCGACAATGTCTATCTGTCTGTCCCCCTCCGCAACTTTTTGTAAATTAGGTTTTAGAAAATACAACACTAAGAGGGCTAAAAAAATTATTATAGGTCCTAACTAGGACTAACTCTGGGCACAGGATCAGCTCGATCGGTCCAGTAGTTCCTGAGAAAAAGCCATTTCTTTTTGAATCTTTTTTTGCAAATATCTCAAAAAATTATCGGCCGATTTCATTTTTTTTTCAAAATGTTCGTCTCAACTCCCTTTATCTGGATCAATCGAAACCTATATAGCCGTTCCTGCAAAGTTTTTGAGATATTTCCACTTTTCTGTTTTTTTCCAAAAATCGTTGTACGCTCTCTAGCCTTCGCAAAAATGGAGATATCAACTTGAAATTTGGACAGGATCTCCGTCTTATGACAATGACGGTTCGGATTGAAACTGGGCTGAATCGGCCCAGTGGTTCCGGAGATATTCCATTTTTTATGAAAATCGATTATGTCTAATATCTCAAAAACTAGTGGCCGATTTCACTTTTTTTTTTAATATTCGCCTTGATGTCCCCTATCTAGATCAATCAGAACCTATATGGCCGTACCTGCAAAATTTTTGAGATATTTCTACTTTTCTGTTTTTTTCAAAAAATCGTTGTACGCTCTCTAGCCTTCGCAAAAATGGAGATATCAACTTGAAATTTGGACAGGATCTCCGTCTTATGACAATGACGGTTCGGATTGAAACTGGGCTGAATCGGCCCAGTGGTTCCGGAGATATTCCATTTTTTATGAAAATCGATTATGTCTAATATCTCAAAAACTAGTGGCCGATTTCACTTTTTTTTTTAATATTCGCCTTGATGTCCCCTATCTAGATCAATCAGAACCTATATGGCCGTACCTGCAAAATTTTTGAGATATTTCTACTTTTCTGTTTTTTTCAAAAAATCGTTGTACGCTCTCTAGTCTTCGCAGAAATGGAGATATCAATTTGAAATTTGGACAGGATCTTCGTCTTATGACAAAGACGGTTGGGATTGAAACTGGGCTGAATCGGCCCAGTGGTTCCGGAGATATTCCATTTTTTATGAAAATCGATTATGTGTCATATCTCGACAACTAGTGGACCGATTTCACTTTTTTTTTTTCAAAATATTCGTCTTGATGTCCCCTATCCAGATCAATGAGAACCTATATAGCCATTCTTGTAAAGTTTTTCAGATATTTCCACTTTTTTGTTTTTTTCCAAAAATCGTTGTAGCTCTCTAGCCTTCGCAAAAATGGAGATATCAACTTCAAATTTCGACAGGATCTCCGTCTTATGACAAGGACAGTTGGGGTTGAAACTGGGCTGAATCGGCCCAGCAGTTCCGGAGATATTCTATTTTTTATGAAAATCGATTATGTGTAGTATCTCGAAAACTAGTGGACCGATTTCACTTTTTTTTCAAAATATTCGCCTTGTTTGTCTTTTCATAAAAAATCTTGTTCGCACGATAACTTGAAAAAAATTGGAATAGCGAGTTGAAATTTGGTATGTTATTAGCTCTTATAATATTAAAGGTTGGTATTCTGGATGGGCGCAATCGGCCGAGCGGTTCTTGAGATATTTAACCTTTTGTGTAATCATGTTTTATCAAATATCTCACAAACTACTCGACGGATTTCAATTTTTTTTCAAAATACTCGCCTCGACGGCCACTATCTAGATCAATCAAAATCTATACATGCGTCCTTACAAAGTTTTCGAGATATCGCCGTTATTCTTTTTTTTTTTTTTCATTTTCGTACGCACGATATCGCGACAAAAAATGATGATTGCAAGTTGAAATGTGGTAAGAACACGGCTCTCATAGTATTAAACGTTCGTCTTTTGAATGGGCGCAATCCATCGAGCGGTTTCGGAAATATTCAAATTTTTATGAAAAACTATTTCTTCAAAAAGTTAAAGAATCATATATATATATATTGTAACGTGTTGTTTTATTTCGACTGTTCAACGGTGAAATTTACCATCCAGACGAGAAGTTATCACTGCGAAGCGAGAGTCAAAAGGGTTTATTTGGGGTTCTGATTAATGCTTTGGTTTTTTTATTTTTTTTTGTTATTGTATCGAGCCACATATAGGGACTTCGGCAGCCTCGGACGTCAGGTCTCCAGGGAGCTGGGAAGGGGGAAACTCCAGAAAGTCGTTATGTGGTAAAAGAGCTGCTTTTGTATTTGGATCGAGTTCCCGCGTTGGAGGGATAGCTCGAGTGCAGTTCACCGGCGGCGCCACTTGTCGGCGGTGACGGGACGAAGGCGGTTATCGGCCGAGATTTGCGAGGCCATTTTGCATCTCCTCGCCTAACCGGAAGTGATGGTTTAGGCAGTGCGAGAGAAATTATCGGACTGACGTTAGACGTCCGGTAATGATACGAAATAAGGGGAAAAGGAATTGGATATTTATTCTCTATTTTAGTGACGTTGTTTTGTGGAGAGTCACACAGCTGAGTGTTTATTGGAGAATAAGTCTGGTTTGGTTGGGTTACAACCAATCAGAGCGGCTCATGGAACGGCCCTGGCCAATGGGGTTCGATTGGCGGGAAGTGTCCCGAACGCATGGGAGAAGCCTCACTTCTCGTTTGGGTGGTGAGCGAGCTGTTGTTCGGTGTAAAACCTCTTGTTGTTGGAGCGATTCATCGTGTTGTGGACACCAGCGTTGATCAGAGTTGGAGGATTTGGAGACTCTTTCGCCCTGGCTCCTGGATTAGACTCGTTGGAGATTGTGGTGAGCGGAAGAAGAGTTCCAGAAATATCGTTTTGTATCTGTGTTATATCGACAACGATTAGAATTCGCTCGTTAGCTTTTTATTGTTGACGATGCTTAGCGTCGGGCGATGTGACGCCATTAGAGTCTTTTGATTTTCGGGGCGAGTTCTTATCCCGACTAGAAATTTGACGGGGCCAACCTGCTGTCACACAAGGGCCGGATCCGTCGTTCGTACGGTTATCCTAATCAAGCTGGCCATAGGTTAAACGTATCAGGACCTGGTAAAGCTAGTCCCCGGCTGCCGTATTTGAAGAAATGTTAAAGTTCACTCCGGCCAACTTGATGTGGTGATCATCAGGGCCGTATACGTGTGCCGGACATCCAAAAAACATGACATCCGGTGTGGGTACAGCCATCTTGATCAAGCTGGCCGTAGGTCCAACTTATCAGGACCGGGTAAACTCAGTCCCCGGCTGCCGTATTTGAATAAAAGTTAAAGTGCAATCCGGGGAACTTGATGGAGTCATTATCAGGGCCGTATACGTTTGCCGGATGAAAAAAAAACATCTCAACACAGCCATCAAGATCAAGTTGGCCGTAGCTTCCACTTATCACGACCGGATAGGGCCAGCCCCCGGAAATCGTATTTGAACAGAATTTGAAATCTAATCCAGCAATCGAAAAATATGAAAAATGCGGAAAATATCAGGACCGTATCACGTGATTTTCAGGTTATTCCAGATTTTGTTTTGAACAACATTCATCGTGTGTCAAGCTCGGCATAATATTAAAAAAGAAGATGATTGTAACGATTACGAATCATTTGTGATTCAAATATTCCCCCGGGCGATGTAGAAACTACGTGAGAAAGCCCATGTCGCACACAAGCTATAGTATACAGTTCGACTATAGGGTGGGAATTAAAATCAGTGCCATTCACTGGTTCGCTCCAATATCCAGTCTAGTAGGTGAGAGGTTAGCTCCAATTCGCTCTACATGTTCTGATACTTGTTTTTTAAGTATAATTGATTGACTGTACAAAAGGTACTTTGTGAAAATCAATCAAATATGAGTGAAAACCGAAAACGTGTGCTTGGGCGTAAACGTGTTGAACTCCATCGAGCAGAAAAACGGGCCCAACTGCAGAATGCATCTAGAATGTCAATGAGTGAAGACGATGAATCCATCGGACCCATCGGTCTTCGCACCCCGAATGAGCAACCAGTGAACTCAGAGTATGAACAAAGTGGTGATAGTGAATACGGTGGTGACTTTGATGATAATGGTGATGCTTTTAATGATGCAGATATGTCTAGGGATGATTCTAACCTAACCTCCAGTTTTCAAGATATGTACAGCGACGAAAATTTCGAGACTCCGAATGACCAACAAACTCGAATGAATCCCGAAATATTTGATGCTAGAGATGATGCTGAACCATATTTCTCGGATGAAGGTAGTGATCCATTAATATTTGATGTTTTTCACGATTGTAGTGATGAAGGTTTTGATGCAGAATTTGAAATACGGCCAGCAAGTGTCACAGAAGACGATGTGGACGATCTTGAAGATTTTTCAGATGAATATGACGAAAAAGAAGAGTTAAGAATCTGGGCATTGAGCGGGAATCCACCAATCCCTCACGCGCGTCTCGATTCATTACTCGCTATACTTGGCAAGAGATTAATACCAGATCTACCAAAGAGTTCCAAGACTTTTCTGAAAACCGCAAAAGCTAGTTACAACGTCGAAGTGAATGAATTGGATGAAAGTGAGTTTGTATACTTTGGTCTTTCAGAACAATTGAAAAGAACAGTCAACCCCTCGCTCCATGACGATCACATTATTCACTTCTTAGTGAATGTTGATGGTTTACAATTGTATAAATCCAGCCTCAAACAGTTTTGGCCTATTCTCTGTCAAATTTTCTCAGAAGAAAATGTTTACAAACCTTTTCCGGTGGCGATCTTCTCAGGTAAAAGTAAACCAAGCAATTTGAATCAGTATTTGAAGAAATTTGTGAATGAAATAAACGAGATTCAAGCTCAGGGATTGATGGTTAATGGGCACAGATTTACGGTTTGTATAAAGAGTTTCATTTGTGATCGACCTGCTCGTGCTTTCATGAAATCCATTAAGAGCCATGGCGCTTACTGGGGGTGTGAGAGATGTGAAGTTCGTGGAGAGAGATACAAGAGACGCACGATATATCCAGTGGATGATTCAACCAGAGAGAGAACCGACCAGTCATTTCGTCAACAATCTAATGCAGAGCATCATACTGGTCAAAGCCCTCTTTTAAATATTCAGTCACCGATTGACATAATTACAACTTTTGTCCTTGACTTTATGCACCTAGTTTGCCTCGGTGTCATGAAGAAGCTTCTAGGCTTATGGTTACACAGTAAATTGAAAATTCGATTGAATTATAGTAGTAAAATGTTGCTATCCACCTTTTTGCTACAACTTCAAAATCAAATTCCTTGTGAGTTCCAGCGAACAACACGTTCATTAACAGAAGTAGAAAGATTCAAAGCAGTCGAGTTTAAATTTTTACTATTGTATGCAGGGCCAATCATTTTCAGGAAGGTTTTGCCAGCAAACGTTTATAGACATTTCCTTCTTCTTCATATAGCGTGTCGTATACTATGTTCAAAAACTAAAGCTGTTCTTCATTATGCTCAGGCCAAAGACTTGTTGAAAAAATTCGTCTTGCTGATGCCACGATTATATGGCAAGGAAACTCTAATTGGGAACGTCCACAGTCTCATTCATCTGGCGGATGATGTATTCAATATGGGATGCCCAATTTTCAATTTCACAGCATTTCCATTTGAAAATGCTCTCGGTCGTATCAAGAGACTCCTTCGAAATGGGAACAAACCACTGGCCCAAATTTGTAGACGACTGCATGAGACTTTTTTTATTAATTGTCGTCGAGTAGAACCAGAACCAAGTTTGAAAATACTCAGACAACTGCTTCCAGATCAGACTGGAAAAATTGCAATTAAACGTGTCAAATACCGATGCGCTACGATTACTACCAAAGTGCCAGATAATACTGTACTCCTTGACAACGGAATATTATTGCGAATAGATCAGATGTATCTTCTACCAGGTCGTAAAAACGATATTCAAATTTGTGGAACTGTTTTGGAGAAGCAAGGTCCATTATTGACCTATCCATGTGACTCAAGTTCACTACATATGTGGGTGGTGTGCGAAGGAAACCAATGGTCAGGACCATATTCGTTGAACCAAGTAATCCAGAAGACGGTCACTTTGGAGATCAGCTATCAAGAGAAACGCAAAATCTATACAATGCCTCTCCTCCACATGTAACTATTGGACATTCAGTTTTAGTTTCAATCAGGGGAAAAGGGAGAGGGTATCCAATTAATTTGGCGAGGAGAATTCTTACTGATGCTGCAATAATCCTGATGTATAATTTCATTCACTCGTTCCTGTAAAAATGCAAATTTCTGATTTATGTACATAGTGTGAAAAACAGTCTAATTAAAACATTTAAGGTCATATCCAGTGCATTATGTGATTCCCATATTATATCAGTTGCTCATGTTCTTGCGGGGGGAGGGAGGGAATTTTTACTCATGTCTAGCACAATGTCCGGTCAGTGTATATCCCTGTGTGTGTGTTGAACATCGCGAATTTCCTGAGTAAAGAACGGAAAGACAGTGTTCAATTCGTTTTTTTTTCTTTTTAAAAATGTGTGTGTTCTTCCGACATTTGAAAAGTAAATCCTAGTCACGATTGGATTTCGATATGATGCTAAATCATCGAGTGAGAGAAATAATTGTTGAGCTTGTGGAAGTGCGTGTCAACACTGCCGCAGCAGTGGCTCCCCAAGTAGCAAACCTTGCGAAAGATATCTGAAAGTACACCAAAAGGGCTGACTGATGTCCGTCCAAAAGGTATCTTGCAGTCATACGATAACTTTTAGTTAACTTCTAGGTAACTTCTAGACACAAGTTACCTTTCTGGACAGATATTAGACAGCCTTTTTGGTATACTTGCAGATACCCTCCAGAACTGAGCTACTTGGGTCGTGTCGTCAATCCTCTGAGAGCACAGCCAGCAGTTATAGAAATAGAAATAAAAAATAATTCGATTTTAATCATCGTGATTCTCTGAGATGTAATATAGCAAATCCTGGATTTAATTTGCGATTTTATTCAACTAAAATTGTGTTAAATATCGAGATGATCGTTTTGCGCATGCGCCAACAAAATGTCGACTGGCCGTCAGAGCCGCCGGTGTCCCACGTTGTACATCTCGTGCTGCAACAGTCGGTCGTCTCAGTGTCTCAGTTTCTCAGTACTCTCAGTGAAAACCGCTGAATGTTACACGGAAGAGTTAGAGTAGAAGTATTTTAAGTGGTTTTCAGTTATGTCAATTTTTGATCGGAGAATAATTGTTAAAGTTGTGAGTGTGAACGCCATTCATTGACTCCTGGTGTCATGGGACGTCGAAGGGACAAAAGTGAACAAAAAGTACTGATGAATACTGATTATTAACGTTCAATTAAATATTTAGGAACGTCCTGTCAATAGTGTTCGATTTTAGTATATTTCGTCCTTAGGCCGAAAAAAAGTTTTCTGGCGAATATGAGGTTTGCAGCACGAGCCGAAGGCGAGGGCTGCAATCATATTCGTCAGAAAAGTTTTTTTTGGCCGTATGACGAACAATATTTTTTGTCATGGCGGCCGTAGGCAGAGACGCGGAGCGAAGCGGAGCGTCCGTGAAACACTGCTTTACGGCCGGAATGACAAAATATTCGATTTCGTTCTCTCAGTCTGTGTAGTAGTATTTAGACGCGACTTTTAGCGCATGCGCCAACAAAATGTCGAGTTAGTGCAGGTTTGTGCAGGTTATTGTAACAGCCACGTGCCGAGTACAATAGACGCTAAAATAAAATTCAACGGATTTCAAGTGTTGATTGACTGAATTTGAGAAAAAGAGAATAGAAGTATCGAATTCCTCAGAAGCGAAAACAGTTCAGTGCTAAATTTTACAGTGTGCGAGCGTATAATTTTCATAGCCGTGGGTCCTGTTACAGCCATTTGGTGTGCTGTGGATTTGGAGATGCTAGAGTGAGACAACTGAGTGCACCAAATGTCGAACGATAGTGCGTGCCCTACGCTGTGCATACCCTCAAATAACCTGAACGTAAAATGTTGAAATGGTGGAAAATCCATCCATAAAAAGTAAGAACACACGGCTTCACTGAGTTTACGTCTTTTCCTTATCCCCGAGTGTCCCATCCCCGAGTGCCTCGTCGACGACTGCCTACTTTCACCTCACAACTGTCTCTCAACGTAAGTTTTCTTCCATTAATAATCAACACCGGAAATTCATGAACCCAAAATTTTGCCCGCATTTCAGTGGTTTTTTTCTTATCCTCCTGGCCTCTTAAAATCTCTTAGCTCATCAAATTTAATTGATGGATTTAATTGATAACGTTTTTTCCTCATTTCTCTTTCTCTTTCATAGGATTTTCTTAAAATGCCTTCGAGCAAGTCATCAAAAAAGTTACAGGAGAAGCCCAAAGATGGGGCGCACCCTTACAAAGCAGTTTTTTTTTCCTGACGACGATGAGCCAGAGCTGATTGTTGATGCAGCACCTTCTTTTTGGATATTTTATTCGGAAAAGTTGAAGAGCCAGGCGTGTGCCTTCCCGGTAGGTCCATTCAGTTCGTCGCAAAGCGCTGAAATACAGAGAAGAATCAAGAATCTTGAACCCCCTGATACAAAATGGCCTATACATCGAGTAATTATTCGTGGTAGAGCAAGTAAGTAACTCTCAACTTCTCCTGGCAGTTCACATCATTTGTTGAATGGTTCTCCAATCCTGGATTACCCGTAGAGGTCATGCTTTTTTAAAACAAGTGATTTTTGCTATTAGGGACCTATGCAGAGGCTTGTGAGGCAGTAAAAAAACTCAGGTACAATCCTTATGCATTCTCAACTGACCGAGAGTCCTCAGTTGAACGCATACTGCATGAAGAAAATCAGAGAACGGTGGAAGAAGAGTTGAAGGACGCCTCATGCGTCTTGCCCATGGATTCAACTGAAATCATCAAGGAAAGAGTCTTCACAAATGCAGGAAATGATCCAGAAAAAGGAAAATCGTCTGAAAAGTATTCCTCAGGATCATCATCCGATAGTGAATCATCACCAGTTAAATCAAAACCCAAAAATTCGAACAAGAAGAAGAAGAAGAAGAAGAAGAGAAGTAAATCTCAAAANATACTGCATGAAGAAAATCAGAGAACGGTGGAAGAAGAGTTGAAGGACGCCTCATGCGTCTTGCCCATGGATTCAACTGAAATCATCAAGGAAAGAGTCTTCACAAATGCCGGAAATGATCCAGAAAAAGGAAAATCGTCTGAAAAGTATTCCTCAGGATCATCATCCGATAGTGAATCATCACCAGTTAAATCAAAACCCAAAAATTCGAACAAGAAGAAGAAGAAGAAGAAGAAGAGAAGTAAATCTCAAAAGAGTTCATCAACTTCATTAGCGAACTCATCGACTGGAAAAGTCCTGGGAGAAGATTCTGGAAGAGAATCTCCAGAGATTCGATTCGTCACCCAGAAATCCCAAAATTCTACATCTCCTTTTCCACATGATTTATCGAAGAAGCCGCTCTCGAGATATGCATCTCCTATTCCTTTGTCAGAAGACGATCAACTGCTCCAAGATTTGAAAAAAAACATCCAAAAATTCAAAGAAGATTTTTTAAAAAACAAAACAGCCCCCAAAACAAATCGGCGTGCAGCATCTTCATCTCCACCTTCATCTTCGTCGTCTGACAAATTGAGCCCAAAAAAGCTGAGAGAAAAGAATCACAAATCTTCGAAAAATTCAACAGCTCCCCAGGAACCCGCCGTTGTTCCGTCAACTTCTGCACAAACATCATCTACGAAGAAGCCCTCAAATTCTCGATTTCGTCCAACTAAACCAGCGAGCAAGAGGGTCAATTCAAAGACACGTGGTTCATTGTCAAATGATGAGGACGAGAAAATCCCTAAACATAGAAAATCTGACAGACGCTCTCGTTCAAGAGAACGAAAAGGATTACAAAATCACCATGAGACTAGTCAATCATTATCATCAACCCCACTTCGAGAGAGTACCCCAATGTCACATCGACGTTCATCAGGAGGAAGGCAAAGCTTAAATCGTTCACAGTCAGCTGAAAACTCAACGACTCCCAGGGATCATGAATTGAGACGTGCACGTTCTTCTGATGATCATCGTCACCATGTTGCTGGTGAAACAACCTCAGGCGGAAGGCGAGGGAGGGGAAGGGAACAAGCAAATCCACTGGAAACAGTTCTGGAAGGTAAGAAGATTTTCGATGATTTATCTATAGGGTCTGTAAATGTAATTAATTCTACTTGAAGAGCAAAATAATAATTAAACTGTATTTTTTTCCACAGGTTCTTTCAGAGAATTTCTGACGAGAATGCAGAATAGTTTAGCCAGCAAAATTGATAGACTACATGGAGCACAAATTGAAAATGGAGGCAAGTTGGAGGATTTGAGAAGGATGATAATCAACGGAATTCCAGTGCAGGGAGACGTTGTTGGTGATGATGATGACAATGATGGGGATGATCCCAACGCCATCATTCTCCCAATAGAAAATAAAGAGCAGTTTTCTATCTTTGATGCCAGGCTGAAGGATGATAGAGAATTCAAAAAGAAAGTCGTGAGTAAAAAACTCCTTTTCATTTTATTTATTTCGATTTATTTTATTTTATTTCGATTTATTTTATTTCGACACTAGTTTTTCGGATATATTCCTAATGAATTTAATAAAAATTGATAATTTAATTCTAAATTAAATTATTAATTTTTTTAAATTCATTAGGTATAACGACTCTATCTGCCATCATAAGACATTTATAAAATTAGATTAAATTTTCAATTCTCATTAAATTCATTAGGAATATATCCGAACTGCTAGTGTCTAAATATAATATTTCCTTTGAATTCCAAGTCATCCCGAGCGTTAAAAGGTAGCAGTCGTCCGGCGAAAGGATTGACAATTCATTCTGGCAAACTCCAAGAATTTTTATCACACAATTTCCCATTAATTCTAACGGTTTTTGCTTGATTAAAAAATCGCAGAGAGTAATTTCATGCCGAAAAATTACTCATTTGTTCATAAATAATTTTTCTAAATTTATTGAAAACTTTATTGATTGTTTAATCCAATAGATTCTACTTCTGAACTTTCCATAAATAAATTAAAACCCAATTATTTCCTCAACGAGTGATTAAACAAAAAAATGTCAAAAGATATTTTTTTTACCGGAGAAAATTTCTAACAAAAAGTCTTTTGACATTTTTCTCTAAACCCCACCATTAGCCCAATAAACGACATAATTCCAAGATCCATCCTAAATTGAACTCAATTAGAATTAAAATGGAAATGAGATGAGTCAATTCAACTCTGAGATTTGTTTTTCGGGAAAAACTCTAAAAAAATATCATCTTTCTCCCATTCCCCTAATCATCATAGTTGAAAGTTTCGATTTTTAAATTTTTACAGACAAACCGTATCAAAGATATGGTGCCAAGGCCTAACAACAATTATGGGACACATGACTTGAGTGTAATCGTTCGTGTGTTCCTTACACAGAAACTCGTTAAGAGTCATTTTGTTGCCCTGAAGAAATCTGACACTAAAGATGCTCTGAAGGATACCAATTTTTATAAATGTCTACAAGGTAAGAACAAAAGTCTGTAGAATAATCTGTGAGATTAGTTTCACCGATTCAAGTTAAAATAATTCATGCCTCTGTCATGTTCTTTTGTTTTTATCTATCTAGATGTGCACAAATCGATTCGTGGGGACGAGATGGATGACAAAACATTCAAGTCACACATAAAAAACATGTTTAACGCTGCTAGCGATTGGGATGGAGGACGTAACCTGCGTCGTCCAAATTGACTTCTCGAAATATGATTATGAATCAGATAATCTATCCTTCCTTCCTCAACTAGTACCAGTTTTTTTCTCATTTATGTCCATAGATGGACTTTTTTTTTCATTCGTTTTTGTTCTTTTGTTGTTTTTCTCAGTTTTCTCATTTTTTTTCCATAAATGGACTTTTTTTTTCTTTTGTTTTTTTTCCAAAGGAAGAATTTTTAATAATCGAGATAAAAACTTTATGTCTTATTCTGATTAAAAAATTCATCTCTCAGGAGGGATAAGATGTTTAATTATAAGCCAATTTTGAGTAGAAAACACTTTGTTTATTCTTCATTACGGTTTGAACAAAATGAGTACTTTAGAAATATACTATTATTTCTTATTCTGATTAGAAAATTCATCTCTCAGGAGGGATAAGATGTTTAATTATGAGTTGATTTTGAGTAGAAAACTTGGTTTATTTTCTATTACGATTTAAGAAAAAATGGGGATTTTAGAAATATACAATTATTTCTTATTGAGATTAAAAAATTGATCTCCCAGGAGGGATAAGCTGTTTAATTATGAGTTGATTTTGAGTAGAAAACTTGGTTTATTTTTCATTACGATTTTAGAAAAAAAGAGTACTCAAATTGCGATGTAATTTTCTTTCTTCAAAGTAACGCGATTATTTGCTGAGTGATAATGTAAAATCATATTCAAGTTCAGCATTTTCGCGCAGCAGAGATTTATTGCGACTGGAAGCGTATAAAAACTATATAAAAATGTTGAATATTTACACGTCATTCCGTTATTTGTGAAACTGATATAATATTTAGTCACAGATTTATACCAAGCTCATTATGGTTGGAGTTATTTAAAAATGTGAAAATGTTGAATAATTCAATAAAAGAATAAATATCAGTAATCAATCGATTAATTTCATCGGAATTCCTAGGAGTCATTGAGGTCTGACATCTGGGAGACTACATCTACAACCGGTTCTTTGTCGACAAGCCATATCAGGTCCTGATGTAGCGACTGTATTAGGTCCTGATGGAACGACCTGTATCAGGTCCTGACCATGTTCTCGGATACGGCCTTGAGACGGCCACTTTCATCAGGGCCTGATGACATATCGCGTTACATTCTTGACCAGGACCGCATAAGTTGGCCGTATACGGAACGGACGTACGGAGTCCGGCCAGCCTTACCCGGCCCGGATGGGACCCGTATTTAAATTTCTAGTCGGGATCGTCTGTTCGGCAGAGGTTAACCTCTCTTGTATAATTTATTTCAACGTCAGATTTTTAATAATTTGTTGTGATTTGAGACGTTCGATTTCTCAGGAATTCAGTGGTTTTGCTGAACGGATTTTAACTCTCGTTTCAACGGTTTGGTTGCCGATCGGATGAGGAATCGGTCGAACAAATCCTTTGGAATAATTTATTCAGTTTTGGAATTAAGTCTGAGAACTAAATTGATATTCGAAATTTTCGGTAATTATTTTTGTTTTCGATATTTGAAGTTGTCGTATCATTTCGTCATCGCATCGGCAGTTGAAATTGTAGCGTCTTGTCGACGCTCGAATTATCCGTAGTTGACCTTGATTGCGGTCACCTTTTGTGTTGTCTGTTCCGAGGCAATTTCAGTTGCCGCTGTCGATGCCAGTCACCTCTTCGATTTGGGATATTTTGACATTATATTCTATCGGAAAATTAACCTCCCATTCAGTGATATTATTTGACTTTAATTTCGCTAGTCATTTCTACAGTTTGACTTTATTCATGATTTTGTAATTTTGACTGAACTTATTCTTTTGACTGACTAGTATTTTATTATTTTGACCAATCATTGGTTAGGGATTTTCTAGTGTATCGAGTCTTTAGCTTTTGTTGAATATTTGTGTTATTAATTTTCTGAGGAGTGATTTCAATTGAAATGAACAAGGGGGTTTATTGAATAAATTATTTATTCCCCGGATTATTGCATTTTTAGATAATTTCTTAGATAAGAAAACCAGGTCATTTCGGAAACTCCAGAAAAACCATTTGTGTCGAGAACCCAGCCACCACCGCGGTTGTCTGAGCTGTCGGGGGTTGTTCTTTTGTCTCGAATAATTGTCGATTTAATTTGTTGTTTGAATTGCACGGTTCACCCGTGCTGGCGCCCAACTTTCTTTTCGTTGTTTGGTCGCTGAGGGCTGCGTATTTTTCACCGTCCGCAGAGGTAAGAAAATACGTCACAATATATATGCCTGTCTCAGGGACAGAAAATCGCCACGCATCCATTCGGAAGCTTACTACCAATGGAATTGGTAGAAGAAAAAATAATGATGATAATAATAGCGTAAAAAGTAACGGTCAAATGTCTTCTGTCACATAAGCTCGAACCCCTGCTTGTTTTGTCTTAAATAATCTATTATTTACAATCTCTCAAGGACCCTAATGGATTTTTGGGCCTCGACATTTTTCCCAGTCCTTTGAATTTGAACAAACGTAAATCCCCAAGATTCTTAGAATTTTAATTAAGAATATTTTCCCAACATTGTTCAGAATTCCATGTAGAAAATTATATTACCTTACAACCCTCCTTTGTGCTTTCAGTTTAGTTCCTTTCAAAATGTAAAATCTGGCGCCAGTGAAATTGAAATTTCGAAATACTTTGGGGAATAGTCTGGACTGTTTATTACTTTCTTTATTCATTGCTCTCTCTACAATCATTGCCCCTCATAATCTCTTGACCCTAAAAATAATTATGATCACCTCAGACGCACTAATCTCTTGCAGTTGTAATATCCTAGTCAGGCAGGCGCCAATCCGCTCAGGCCCTAAATTTCGGCCCTCAATCTACCCTCTTTCCTATTTCTAAACTCCTGATACTTGCTAGCCCTCAAGAACTAATCGAAACCAACCTCTCCCCTCTACCCCAACAATTGACCAATCATAGAATTGTATCACTCGTATCACTCGTAGCACCATCCTACTGCCCCCGTCCTCAAGAAAATTTCAACTTACGAATTTTTCTGCCAAAAGTAACCAGTTTGAATCAGGATTTCCAAGTATCAAGATCTAAAATTTAAGCTCTCCGAAACCAAGTGTATCCGGCACTATAAATCTGTTAAGTGAATAAATTTGTTGAACTTTAACGTAATTTGAGTATTGTGCGTGAAAGTTATTTGATAATTATTGATTTTCTTTTCCAAATTTTCCCTCGTCTCTTTTCGAACTAGTGACACAAAGAACCTACTCGGCGTGTCACGTTTCCCACGATTAACATCGAGTCGTCGAACTAATGGAACTTACAACTCCATTAGAATTACTTTCATAATTGTTAATCCGTGGCGAACCAAATTCACAATAAAGTATTGTATATTTACACTACATTTCCATGACACAAGCGATAATAAAAGTTATACGGTACGATTGTCATTTTTGCACAAACAATCATATTAATTTTAGTGCTCATTGATTACACTTTCCCGGATGACAACGTAATTCTGTACTCTTTTATTGTCTTCAAATCAACAATTATTTTTCCGTATACCATATCATGTTGGAAATTAACTTCTTTACAAAGAGCCACTAATTGGATGCAATTTACGTGCGACCTTAGATGGGCTGCTAAATTCCCTATTAATAGGTAGACGGCCAGTATTTTATATTTAGTTTTAGCTGATCCCAAAGGATTCGATACCTCAAAACTATCTTGGTAGAGAATCAAGCGAAGGGCATCGGGATTTTCTTGAAAAAATTTATTATATTTATATACCAGACCGTCTGTAAAATCACTAAGTACATTATTATCTGTATTTTCAACGGTGTCATCCCAATGGGTACCCCACGATTTGCTACCCAATGAATTCATCAATGTCTTCTCAATAGGAACGTAGTGAAAGTATTTATGACGATTATGACCTTCGTAATATTTAATCTGTTGGGGTTCGGCGTATGGAAATTGTTTCGGATAGAACTGAGAACGCTTATATGAGGTGTCTAGGGAACTCTTACAGGCTTTCATTGGATCTTTGCTCATAACCTGTTCAATGATATTATCTACGTCTGGAATAACTATACTTTGGTCGTGAAGTAATGAAAGTAGCTGCTTCTTTATTCTCTGCTTATCATCGCATAAAGTGAACATTTGGGATGCAATGTATTGAACGATTCATAATGGAATTCTAAACTGGATTTCCAATTTCAAAAAAAAATGAACCCATTGAATTGAAACTGCGCACTCATCATCTACGATCTGCGATGTTTCATCATTCTCATTACCGTTATTACCTTCAGCACACGGAAGTGTTGCAGGTATTTCACAAATATTATCATCGTTAATACATATTGCCCTATCAACATTATCATTGCATGGCAATGAGGGATAATCGCGATGACATTTTGAGAGATGACCGGTAAATGACTTGACTGTTGTGTAAACTTTGCTACATCGACGATAAGGGCATTGGATGGCTTGCCCGTCTTTCATATGTTTCCTCAAGTGTTTCATAAAGAGATGTGAATTATCAAATTGTTTGCGACACAATTCATCAGTACATAAATATATTCCACAAGGATCCGCAAAATCTACTCTCGAGGGCCTTTCTACAGTCGACGGCTGCAAATGCAAATCGTGTGAACGCAATAAATGGATCCTCAGTGATCCCTCATATTTAAACATTTTTCTACATTTATCGAAACCACACATAATATTAAGCGTCAAGCTTGCATGAGTTTTGCAGTGGTGCAAGTATTTGGTTAATAATTTGGTTTGAAGGGCACAAAATCCGCAGTGGAACATTAGGCCTGAAATTAATTACCAACTGTCCAGTTATCCGGAAAAGACATTTATATATACAATCTACACAAAAATTACTCCTGACTACTAGAAAAAAATCTTGTACTTTTCAAAAATATAAAAGTGTGGGGCAAAATGTATACCTAACCAGTTATGTTGTTCATCAATGATTTCCACATATCAAAAAGAATTGTTGAAAATTTTTCTTAATTGTTGCAATTCAAGAAAATCACTAAGGTACTATATTAATATATATTCGCAATGGATTGAATAATGAAAAATATATTTGCCGCTATTGTACTGACTTGAATTAATTTTGATCAAATATTTGAACTGGCGCAATTGAAATACCGTTGACCTGCTCAGGAAATCTGAATTTTCAACGATGAAATCAATTAAAATTTCATCGAAACCAAATTGTGATCAATATCTCTACAAAAATGTACTGCTAATTATTAAAAGATCATAATAAAATTCAAAACTGAGTCTGATTTGAAACTCAAACGGGATTACTTTCTACCCCCGGTTCCCTTTTACGCGGCGCCCTCCGCCCCCTCCCGCCCCCAGTGCATGTAACTCATTTTATCCATTTTGCCCCGTCCTCCACTAATTGCTGAACAGTCTTGAAAAACGACAAAAAAAAGATATTTGGAACTTTAAACTGTTTCGTCGCGGATTTGTACATCGTGTTGGGGTACTTTAACAAAAGAAAAAACCCAACAATTCAGTAAGAACTTCTTTCTATGACATTCAAAATATCTCAGTGCATTTACCAGAATTTCTCTATTCTCAATTCAACTATTTTTCCTAATTAAATTTCGTAGAATTCAGAATAAATTCAATCCCATCGTCTAGACAGTTGTAAAACCATAAAATTCTTTCAAGAATATTTCTCAAATATCTTTGCTAGAATCTGTTGAAATCTGTTTATTCCAAACTTGAATTGTTCCATTGAGATAATCCTCAAATTCCCAAACGCATTTTGTAAAGGACATTTCTTTGTATTTTAATCATCGTCTGACTGTCCTAATCCCTCTATTGAATTATTTATATTTTTGAAATGTTTATGATAGCACTCGATCATCTGCGTCCTCAATTGTAATGATCACTTCTCCTCCCTTTATTGCACTCGACCCTCGATAATCCCTTGCAACACCTAGCTCCTTTTACTCAAGACCCCCTGCAACTCGGTCACGGGCCCAGACACCGGTCAACCTCTCCCTCTCTCCCTGGTTCTTGAACCTCTGAATTTTCCACTCCATTTCTCCAATCAGGGTATTGTCCCGCCCATCAAGGTTCTTCTAGACCAATCATTTATTAAATCGAATGACTATTTTCCTTCCACTAATTTTCATCCCTGCCACTCAAGAATTTCCAACTTGTCCAAAAATTTTCATTTTTACAAATCAGTATCGTCTCAGAATCGTTTCGTACAACATTATTGCTAATATTCATTTGCCGTCGGTATAATCTAGTATTGTCGAAGAAAATATCGCGACATTATAACATTCTTCAAATTTTTACATACACCTTCCGTATTTTAACTCGGTTCACATTCCATTTTTATTTAATTATTTGAAAAAACATAATATTAAGTGTAAATAAATTGTGAAAATATATTGAAAATTTAAGTGAAGTGACTTGGTGTTATTTTTTTTTCATAAACTTTTAAGCTTTTGACTTTCCAACAGTTTGTGTAAAAGAATTGTTTTTTACTAAACTAAACATATTGGTCCTTCGAGCCGGATTTTGTGAACAAGTGATTCGGGAGTGTGTGAACATTACTATCGTTGATATCTCTTGTGATATCGGTTTTTTGACTTTTTACTAGCATATCGTTGCCACCAAACATATTGAAAATTTAATTATTACTGTGGGTAATTTCTAAAGTGAAGTGAACTCATCATGGCAGATGAGGCCAGACTTAGTACGCTCAGACGTCAGCGTGGCCATATACAAGCATCTATAACGATGTTCAACGCATCTATGGAGGCATACGTGGCATCACCCGTCGCACAACGTATTCCAGAGAGACTCCAAGTCGCGCTAGATGGCATGAAGCAACGATTTCAACGCTTTGAAAAAATTCAAGACGAGCTAGAAGAGGCGGATGAAGCAGAGGGACCAAGATGTTTCAAGTTATTGAACAAGTACGAACAGGCCGTCAGCGATGCCCTCCATCACCTCGCATCCTCTCAACCAGCACCTCCTCCTCCACAACAAAACGAAAATACTTCGACGGGGTCTGCGACACCAGACTCAACTGCATCCTTGCTATCGCTCATGCGTCTGCCTGAACTTGACATTCCCAAGTTCGACGGATCATATGAAAATTATCATCCATTTTGGGACCTGTATGATTGCAACATACATAAGAACTTTGCATTATCCAAGGTTCAGAAACTTCAACACTTACGAAGTTTCCTTACGGGGAGAGCCGCCAAGGCCATTGAATTTCTCTTAAACACTGAGGATAATTACGACACTGCTTTGAATATCATCAAGAAAAAATTCGACTGCACCAGGAAAATCATCCGCAGACATTGGGAACTGCTTCACGAGTATCCAGCACTGGCTAAAGATACACGAGAAGCACTCGGTCATCTGGTCGACACGGTCTATCAGCACACTAGGGCGCTACAAAACCTCAAACAACCAGTGGATCAATGGGATCTTCCGCTCATTCATTTGATACAATCAAAGATCAGTCCCATGACAAGTGATCTCTGGGAATTGAAGATCAAAGACTCTCAGTTACCCAAATACATGAGTTTACTTGAATTCCTGGAAAATCGTTCACGCTGCTCATCAGTAACTACTTAATTCACACGCGATGAGAAATCCAATCGCAATCGAGGACGAAGGCAAGCATTCGTGACTTCTAGCACATCGACAGTCGTTTCATGCGCCATGTGCAAGGAAAATCACAACATTATGAGGTGTCCACAATTCAAACAACTGTCACCAGTGGCTCGTTACAAGCAGGCGAAGAAACTCTCTCTCTGCATCAATTGTCTCACTCCAGGCCACGGTGTCAATAGCTGCAATTCAAGGAATTGCTCACGTTGCTAGCAACCTCACAACTCTCTTCTGCATCGGTCAGAAACACCAACAGGCAATCAATCTGCCACTGCAACAGAGGCAACGCCCAACAACGTCTCTTGACTAGGCCGAGAACAGAGCCCAGCTGAGTTATCGCAACATACGACACTGATCGTCAACTCGTCTACTTGTGATTTAATGGTAACAGCTAAACTCAAGGTATTAAATAACAATGATTCACTCATCGCCTGTCGTGCATTATTGGATTCATGCTCAACAACCAATTTTATTACTGAGAGTTTGGCTACGTCACTTGGACTACCAAAAAAGCACTTCTCGACATCAGTTGGAGCTCTGAATGCGGTCACGACTGCAACAAAGCACCTCATAACTGCCACTATACGTTCGCGAATTAACAACGAAGAATGAACAATTACATTCTTGACGGTCCCCAGTATCTCTACGATGGTGCCGGGACAACCACTTGACAGGGATAAAATAAAAATTCCCTCAAATTTGAAACTCGCTGATCCAGAATTTCACCAACCAGCTCCCATCGACATGTTGATTGGAACAGGGACAACACTTTCGTTTCTTGGATCCGCGAGAATGCGAATTTCCGCCGAAGATGGTTGGGTTATTGGAGGGGGAGCTCCTACTTCTAAACCTACTCGTCAACGCTCTTGTCATCTCATCAACACAGACTCTCTGGAATTTGATTTAACTAAATTCTGGGAACTTGAGGACTGTACGGAAAAGCGGCCTTTAATGACGTTGAAATCGCACGTGAGCAACATTTCAAGGATCACGTGACCAGAGACTTGACAGGGCGATACATCGTGGCTCTTCCCTTCAATGACAGCATTTCTCAACTCGGGATATCGAGATCTCGAGCCTACAATCGGTTCAAATCGTGCGAGAAAAAATTCTATCGAGACCCTCAACTTGCTAGATAATACAGTGCGGTCATTCAAAAGAACATTGAACTTAGACACATGACCGAAATTAATAACTCAACTTTGACAGATCACGGTTATTATTTACCTCATCACGCTGTGTTCAAAGAAGGCAGCCTAACAACAAAATTGCGGGTTGTATTCGACGGATCTGCCAAAACCAATACCGGGGTCTCTTTGAACGATGCTCTCCATGTGGGTCCCACTATTCAAGATGACATTTTCTCTTTATTATCGAGATTTCATTTCCATCAATATGTTCTGACGGGCGACATTGAGACAATGTATCGACAAATTCTCGTACGTCCAGAGGATCGTAAATACCAACGCATTCTGTGACGCGATGATGACGGGCCTGTAAGAACCTACGAACTCAATACAGTGACGTTTGGACTATCAGCAGCACCCTACCTCGCAATCAGATGTCTTCATCAACTAGCTGATGATGAACAACATCAATATCCTACTGCAGCTGCAATTCTGAAGAAATCTCAATATCAATCTCGATAGAATAGAAATAGAAATCTCGATATCAATAAACATCTACAACTTGGAGATTCAACAACACTGAAAACATTGGGAATCGCTTGGGATTCAGCTACTGGCAATTAAATATTTTGCTAAAACCACTCCAGATATTGAACAAATAACAAAAAAAGTGATTTTATCAGAAACAGCAAAATGATTTGATCCGTTGGGCTTACTGTCACCGGTTGTAATTGTTGCCAAAGCCTTCATCCAAAAATTATGGGAATTGAAAGTTCATTGGGACACTGTTTTGCCACTGGACCTGCAGGAAGAATGGCTCAAGCTCTACAAACAATTACCAATGCTTGAGCAAGCAACATTCCCAAGGGGAGTTTTGATACCAGAAGCTACCAATATCCAACTCCATGGTTTTTGTGATGCGAGCAAAATGGCATATGGAGCTTGTCTTTACCTCCGATCTGCTGACATACATGGAAACATAAGAGTAAATTTACTCGCCTTGCTCCCTTGAAAGAGCAAACTATACCACGTCACGAATTGTGCGGGGCTCAACTCTTGATATCACTCGTGGAAAACGTTCGGACAGCCATCAACTACAACATCAACGAAATATTCTATTGGACTGATTCCACGGTAGATTTACATTGGTTGAACACGCCAGCACACAAACTCCAATTTTTCGTCAGTAATAGAGTGGCAGAAATTCAACAAAAAACTAACATTCAGAATTGGAGACATGTGCGAACCCACGAAAATCCAGCTGATCTCGTGTCACATGAGCAAACACCATCTGAATTTATTAAACCTTCGCTTTGGGTTTCTGGTCCATCATGGCTGCAAGAAGACGAAAGTGGATGGCCCAATCTACAATTAGAATTCTCATCGCAAGTACCGGATCTACGGAAGTCACAAGCAGCCAAGATGGAAACCTGTTTGGCCTCAACGACTGATTCTAAATCCTTGAACATTTGGTCCTCATCAATTACTAAACTACAACGTATTATTGTCTATTGTTTGAGGTTTAAAACTCGGCGCAGAGGTCCACTGGCCCTTGATGAACTTGAAGCTGCCCTCCATGCTATCGTACACTGGGTACAATCAGAGAACTTTACAGCGGCCATCAAGGAGCTCCAACACCCTCCGACAACTGGGCATAAATCCTCAGAATTGTCTAAATTTGCTAAATTGACTCCATTCATCGACAAGGATGGACTTCTACAAGTGGGAGGTCGGTTGACGAATGCAAATATTCCATATTCTCAACGTCATCCCCTCATTCTCCCAAGGCGACACCCATTAACTGACCACATCATCAGGCATGAGCACAGAGTACAACTACATGCTGGTGCCCAAGCTACGCTATACACTGTTCGCCGTCGTTTCTGGCTCCTGGACGGGCGCCATTCAGTTGGACGCATTGTTCGGTCTTGTATCAAATGCATCAGACACAAGCCACCACAAGTTGATTACATCATGGGTAATCTGCCTGAGTCTCGAATAACAGAGTCTCGTCCATTCACTCACGTTGGGATCGACTACCGTGGCCCCTTCTTTATAAAGGAAAAGAAGGTGTACAACCAAGGTCGCATCAAAGTCTACGTCGCTGTCTTCGTCTGCCTTGCGGTTAAGGCAGTCCATTTGGAGGTCGTGAGTGACCTCACTACTAAGGGTTTTCTCGCCGCCTTGCGACGTTTCATCGCTCGACGGGGAGTTTGCAGCAACATTTACTCAGTCAATTGCACAAATTTTGTCGGTGCCAACAGTGAGCTGAAGGAGGTTCACGAATTCTTGCAGAATGAAAATGATCGGCAAAAAATCCTTCATTTTGCCACTTCCAAGGAGATCCGCTGGCACTTCATCCCAGCACAATCTCCAAACTTTGGTGGACTCTGGGAAGCTGCGGTTAAGTCCTTCAAGCATCATTTGAAAAGGATTGTGACCACCGAAGTACTCACATTAGAAGAGTTCAACACATTAGCAATCGAGATTGAGGCCGTACTAAATTCACGACCTCTCACACCTCTTTCAACAGATCCAATCGATCCAATTGCATTGACTCCTGGCCACTTCTTGATTGGTGACTCGCTGACAAATCTCAGAGGTCCAGACTTTCGGGACACTCCGAGCAATCGTCTTTCAACTTGGCAACACATCCAGGAGTTGAAACGGGACTTTTGGGCCCGCTGGCATCGAGAATACATCAGCGGGTCAACCTCAAATCCAAGTGGACGCATGGGGAGCACCAAATCAAAGAAGGTACTCTCGTAATTATGAAGGAAGACAACCTACCTCCAATGCAATGGGCTTTGGGCAAGATCATCAAAACTCATGCTGGCACTGATGGCATCATCCGAGCAGTTACAGTTAAAACTGTCAAAGGAACCTACGAACGCCACGTGAGGAAATTGGCTCCTCTACCCAACACTGATGATTCAACATGTTGATCAAGGCTTCTCAACAGGGGAGTATGTTCCGTCGCGGATTTGTACATCGTGTTGGGGTAATTCAACAAAAGAAAAAACCCAACAATTCAGTAAGAACGTCTTCCTATGACATTCAAAATATCTCAGTGCATTTACCCGAATTTCTCTATTCTCAATTCAAATATTTTTCCTAATTAAATTTCGTAGAATTCAGAATAAATTCAGTCCCATCATCTAGACAGTTGTAAAACCATAAAATTCTTTCAAGAATATTTCTCAAATATCTTTGCTAGAATCTTTTGAAATCTGTTTATTCCAAACTTGAATTTTTCCATTGAGATAATCCTCAAATTCCCAGGCGCATTTTGAAAAGGACGTTTCTTAGTATTTTAATCATCGCCTGACTATCCTAATCCCTCTATTGAATTATTTATATTTTTGAAATGTTTATGATAGCACACTCAATCATCTGCGTCCTCAATTGTAATGATCACTTCTCCTCCCTTTATTGCACTCGACCCTCGATAATCCTTTGCAACACCTAGCTCGTTTCACTCAAGACCCCCTGCAATTCGGGCAAGGGCCCAGACACCGGTCAACCTCTCCCTCTCTCCCTGGTTCTTAAACCTCTGAATTTTCCACTCCATTTCTCCAATCAGGGTATTGTCCCAAGGTTCTTCTAGAATAATCATTTATAAAATCGAATGACTATTTTCCCTCCACTAATTTTCATCCCTTCCACTCAAAAATTTCCAACTTGTCCAAAATTTTTCATTTTTACAAATCAGTATCGTCTCAGAATCGTTTCGTACAATAACATTATTGCTAATATTCATTTGTCGTCGGTATAATTTAGTATTATCGAAGAAAATATCGCGACATTATAACATTCTTCAAATTTTACATACGCCTTCCGTATTTTGACTCCGTTCACAGTCCATTTTTATTTAATTATTTGAAAAAACATAATATAAAGTGTAAATAAATTGTGAAAATATATTGAAAATTTAAGTGAAGTGACTTGGTGTTATTTTTTTTTATAAACTTTTAACCTGTTGACTTTCCAACAGTTTGTGTAAGAGAATTGTTTTTTACTAAACTAAACAAAACTGTTCCACTGTTAACAAAAATAGAACTTACCTGAGATTCGATGGATATTTTTCAACCTGTATGAAGGTTGAGTGATAAGCGATGTTGCAGTGGTACGCAATCACTTATTGACGATTGTGAACAGTTCAAAAAAGGATTTAATTATGACGGATAACTTTTCAATTAAAATCACTGGTACCGGCACTGGTTGTACGTTCGGAGGGTTACGAGCGATCAGCGTCGAATGACGGGATGAAGCTACGCGTGTAGGCGTCTCGCCGATCGTCGGCGATGACGCCAAGTTTCTCAGAACAAATCTCGATATCTTGTACGTACCCGATCACAAATATCACGAATCTCCACCACATTAGTTGCATTAATATATAATAATTCATAAGTTTATTTACCTTCAGAAAGTTTTCAGCGTACGCAACACTCAAGAAAATTTTTTCCAAAGTTTCTCCCCAATTTAACATTTCAAAAACGTAAGTTAAGAATTCTCACTAATGACCTAGAGTTACATTTTTCAACTTATCATATTGGGAAATTAGGTACGAATAACATTCAACTATGACATTTTTGTTATACGTTTTACAAGGAAACCATTAACGGATTAGAGATATGGGAAAACATGCAAGTATACTTAGTTGGAGGCGGAGTTTTTGAAATACAGGGTGTTTCTAAATGATCCAATTACCTCTCGTCCAGCGATAGATTCGAGTCCCCTGAATACGGAAAAAATGCGAAAAAATTATTAATCAACTAGTTTTTAAATTAACGTTTTAAATTAACGTTTTTAAATTAATGTTTAAGATGGACCAATTGGGAGCGCGTATTTTGTCGCGACGGAGTGGGTAGAGAGGGGAGTAGAGCATATGACAACAGCGCATCTAGTTATGGAGAGGCTAGTGACGTGAAGGCAGTTGCGGTATTGTCAATATTACTAGACGATGGAGGGATGTTTTCATGTATCCTCAATCCGTGATTGAGTCATTGGTTAGGCAGTATGCAGATTGGAATGACACCGAATTTTGAATGGTTTTTTGAACCCGAAAAAATGAGGATCGATTGTGAATCCCCCGCTGATGAATCCAATGCATCCAATGCGCAATAAATAATAATGAATTGATGTTTGAGTTGAAAATTAATTAGAGGCAAAAGTCCAGATCAACTCTTGACGATAGGACTCGAAATAATGGTCACAGAATAAGGGTTAGGATGAGTGTCATGATAAGGGTAGGCATTGGAGTCAAAGTAAGAGCAGCAAATTCTAACCCTTATTGGGGCAGATTGTGGGTCCCAATAAGGGTCAGAATGAGCGTCAGTATGGGGGCCGAAATAAGGGTCGGTATGAGGGCCAAAATGAGAGTGGGTATAAGGGCCAAAATAGAGGTTTGAATAAGGGCCAAAATGAGGGTCAAAATAAAGGACAAAATAGGGGTCGGTATGAGGGCCAAAATGAGTGTTCAAATAAGGGCTAAAGTGAGAGTCAAAAGGTGAGAGTGAGGGTCAAAATGGGGGCCGGAATAAAGGTCAGTATAAGAGCCAAAATATGGGCCAGAAGAAGGGTGAAAATGAGGGTCGGAATTAGGGCCAAAATGGGTGTCGGAATTAGGGCCAAAATGGATGTCGGTATAAGGGCCAAAATGGGGGTCGGTATAAAGGCGAAAATAAGGGTCGGTATAAGGGCCAAAGTAGGGGGGTATAAGAGTCAAAATAAGGGCCAAAATATGGATTAGTATGAGGGCCAAAATGAGTGTTGAAATAAGGGACAAAATCAGTGTCATTATGAGGGCCAAAATGAGGGGCAGAATAAAGGTCAGAATAAAGGTCAAAATAAGAGCCAAAGTGAGAATCAGAATAAGGGTCTGGATAAGGGCCACAATAAGGGCTCGTAGAAGGGCCAAAATGAGGGTTAGAATAAGGGCCAAAATAAGGGGCAGTATGAGGGCTAAAAAGGGGGTCGGTTTAAGGGCCACAATAAGGGTCAGAATGAGGGTTGGAATAAGGGTCTGTATGAGGGCCAAAATGGAGGTCGGTATAAGGGCCAAAATAGGGGTCAGAATAAGGGCCAAAATAAGGGTGAGAATATAGGCCAAAGTAGCGGTCAAAATAGGGGTTGAAATAAGTGCCAAAATGAGGGTCACTATGAGGGCCTAAATGGAGATCAGAATAAGCGCCAAAATAAGGGTTGGTATGAGGGCCAAAATGGAGGTCGGTATAAGGGCCAAAATAGGGGTCAGAATAAGGGCCAAAATGAGGGTCACTATGAGGGCCTAAATGGAGATCAGAATAAGCGCCAAAATAAGGGTTGGTATGAGGGCCAAAATAGGGGTCGTTATACGGCCCAAAAAGAGGGTCAGAATAGGGGTCAAAATAGAAATCGGTATAAGGGCCAAAACTATAGTCAGAATAAGGGCCAAAATAGGGATCAGAATAAGGACCAATAAAGGGTTGAAATAAGGGTCTGTATGAGGGTCAAAATGGCCGTTGGTATGAGGGCGAAAATGAGGGTCAGAATAAAAGTCGAAATAGGGGTCGGTATAAGGGCCAAAATTATAGTCAGAATAGGGGCCAAAATGGCGGTCAGAATAAAGGCCAAAATGGGGTTCGGTATCAGGGTTAAAGTAGGGGTCGGTAAAAGGGTCACCATAAGGGTGGGTAGGAGGGCCAAAATTGGGTCAGTATCAGGGCCAAAATGCGTGACGGAATAAGGGTCAACATGAGGGCCGGAATAAGGCCCAAAATTGAAGTTAAAATCAGAGCAACCATTAACGTCGGTATAAGGGCCAAAATGAGTGTCCAAATACGGGCCAAAATGAGGGGCATAATAAAGAACAGTTAAGGCTCAGAATAATGGTCAGAAAGGAGAGTCTGAATTGTAGACATTTGGGGTCAGAATCAAATTGCTCCCTTTCACATACAGTGTGTCCCAAAAAGGAATGTCATCCTCCTCAGGGGAGTTCGGGGGGCTCATATGGAGATGAAGACCCAAATGGCATTGCTCTCTCCCGCTTTGTTCAGCTTTTGACAAAAATGAAGGAGTCAAGAAATCTCAACGTATTGCAGGTCTTGACGGTTCCCGATGAAATGTGACATTATGAGATTCTTTACATTTTTCTTTCCGAATGGAAGAATTGTAATCGTTCAAATTTAAGTTTTGGATTTTTTGTTTTATATGAACCTGTTATTATCCAGAAAGTCCGAAATTTGGTACATTTCGACACTAGGCCGTGAGGAACTAATGTCGAATTGAAATGAATTTCTTCCTTCGTTTCTGTTTCGCCTTTCGTTTCTCTCGTTCTTCACCAGATTTTCATATCTATCGTTTCGTTTTTCGTGTCTCATCTCGGTATTGGTGAGCCCTATCCATCGCCATTAACAAAAATTCAGTCCATTGAATCATTTCTATAATTTTTTAATTTTTCCAAAAATTAGTTGTATCACGATAACTATTTACACAGTAGAATGAACACTAGCATATCGTCGTATTCGCTGTCGATTCCGGCAGTGAAAAATCAATGGAGATTAATTCTGAATCTGATCATTTTTGGAACTAGTTGGATTTTTCGGAGATATTAACAAANCAAAAATTCAGTCCATTGAATCATTTTTATAATTTTTTAATTTTTCCAAAAATTAGTTGTATCACGATAACTATTTACACAGTAGAATGAACATTAGCACATCGTCGTATTCACGGTCGATTCCGGCAGTGAAAAAATCAATGGAGATTAAAGTAGCTCTACCCCTACGGCTGTAGTCATTGAGTCTATTTCACAAAAAATACATTCTAAAAATCAGTATTTCTAGCTCTAAATTATTAAAATAAATCATAGAGGTCATGAGCATAAGTATTATCTTATATCAATTTTTTAAAAATAAAGTGCACATAAGCAGTTTTTCAATTGACTAGCTTGCAAATAACTGTGGCAACGCCGTACGATCATATGGGAAGTTGGAGACGAGCGGAGCGGGCGCCATCACACGGTCACTGTTGTCATGTCTATTCCTGTTGCCAGTATTATTAATAATAAAAAAAACTAAACGATAAATCGTTATCCAATAGGTGCCAATATTTTTTATGATTTTTTTCTCGTTTTTAGGAAAAAAAATTAGATTTTAATCTTTGTTTTAACCGGCGTTGTAGTAAATTCAGCGTTTTTCACATAAGACCCTGTGTTAAATAATGAATTTTCAACATTTCCTTTTAGAAAAACTTGAACGATAATTAAATGAGGGAAAAAATTACGATTCCGAATCACACCGAGTTTTTAGGCGATTTGTTGTAGTTTTTAAAAATCTTTGAATTGAAATATAACCCCAAAAAGGTAGAGCTACTTTAATTCTGAATCTGATCATTTTTGGAACTAGTTGGATTTTTCGGAGATATTAACAAATCTATTTTGCAGCCCCAACAATTCCCAACAGATAAACTTCTCTCGCATTTCCCTCCAGAAATATCCCTTGACATACAAAAAAATTTTACAGAAGAAACGAAGCGAATATGTCAGAGCAGTCTATTGGATTCCCATTGAACTGCTTTTGAAAATTATATGAATTTTTCGTCAATTCCATTCAGTAATTCTACAGCTTGAATGGGGGTTTTTTTATGAGAAGGCCCAGGCAGAAATCGACACTTGCATCCAGTTTGACGCGAGATTCACTTGCAAGAGTTAAACTTGTCGTTAGGTAACAAGGCTAGAATGCCTTTGGGTGAAACGGTGACGCTATATTACCTCGCGCCTGGTTTCCGTGATAACCTTTCCGTGCAACCTTGTCCGTAGGTAATAATTCAAACTCCGGAGAAGTTCGCCATGAACATTATGGGAAACGTTATTATTAGGGCACAGCACAAATTTAAATAAATGATCCCAAATTTTCCTATATATTCGATTTATTCCTGATAAAAAAATTCATCTTGTATCAGTAATTCAACACATTAATAATTTTCTCCAGGGTATAACGTCGATCCCCCTTTATAAAAACTACACTCATTCTGACTCGGAAGTTTCTCCTGAATGAGAGTCCCACAGACTCGAATTTCGTGCCTTCATTCTCTCCCAAGAATCCTTGATGCCCGTCAAGTTGTCAGTCTTTCCAGTGTTGAATAGTTGTCCATCGTCGGATGAACTTCCAGTTCCTGAAGCTGATGATGTTCGGTTACTCTTCCCAGCACCATGAGCTTTTTTTACATTTCGATGTCCATCCCAGCCTTTCGCGTGCGTAAGTGCTGTGCCTATTGCGTTTTCAGCATCTTTCTCGGTTACGTTGTGAGCAGCTACGAGAGTCTCTAAAAATGATAATTGGATAAATATTTTAATTGTATTATTGGAAATAGTCCACAACATTTCAAAATGTCATCCAGACGTGATTTGCTGGCAAAATTTCTAACAAGACAGATTTCTTTCACGTGTAATTAGATTTCATGGATAATTAGGAATGTGGTGAATGAAATCTTACCCGTAAGGCACCCCATGAACTGGGGAAGATTCAATTTCATCACGAATTTATCGGACATTTGCTTGCTGGCAGTGTATTGCATGGCCACCTCTCTGGTTATGAACTTTTTCAAAATACTGGATGCGCTCATCGATATTTTGGTTGTTTTGAGGGTTTTCAACACTTTGAGCTGATTTATACAATTGAAAAAAAAACAAATTATTAGGATATTTCTATTTTGTATTGTTTCTAGCTTGATGAATACTTACGGTATCAGTGAGGCATTGACGATTGTTCAGTAATTGTTGTTCGAAATGTTGAAGGAGTTCAATAGAGCTGATAGGGATTGAAATTTGATATTTTTCAGGCATTGACAGATCAGCTGATACGAAATCAAGGTTGCCCTCAAAACCACGTTCAATGTTTGAAAGTCTTTGATCAATTCTCTTTATGTCTTCTCTAATTGAAATCAAGAGATTCACCATTTTTGTTTGTTCTATCAAAAGAAAAAGTTTTGATCAATCGAATTAATTCCATGAGTGGTGTGAATGACTCCAGATTTTAAAAATAATAATTACCAGGATGATTACAGCAAAATTGCTTCTCTAGCTTCCTTTTCTTCTGAGGTGGTTCCTTCGGGGTATTATCAGGAACTTCAGCTCCCTGTGGCTGCCCACTAGTCTGTTCGGTGATGTCCTGCTCAAGAATTATTGGAGAATACAAATTCTCCTCTGTCAACTCGAGAGAGGGCCAATCCATCATTCCCAGACCCCGTTCGAATGCTTTAAAACATTTTCATAAAAAAATGAATTACTCAATTGGTGTTTTCCTGCGGGTGTGTGGAACAGTTTTCTCAATAGAGTGCATGTCATTAATTTAAGAATTACAAATCGAAAAATATGCTATTGAATAAAACAAAAACATCAAGCTTATTGGGAGGGACAATTGAAATTCCTCAATTCAATTGACAGAACTGTAATTTCTTCAAATGAGCATATGCTACCCAGAAATCTTTCAATTAAAATTGATTTATGCGACATTTTCCATTATATTTGAGTCGAAGTGAACTTATTTTAAATGTTGGACTATTCTACATTTCGTAATATCATTTAGCTTTTTAATTTTGGATTCAATTTCGTTTTCCTATTAGCATTTCCATAGCAAAGAGGACATTAAATTTGAAAAGAAGATCAAATAAAAATACTCGTGGGTTTGCATTACTGTGGTTAATCTTCAATAAATTAATAAAAATGTCCGAAATTATTGATTCAGCTCAAATCTTTCAAAATAGGGGAATAGTTGTGATTTGAATAAGATAGTATTGATATTATCCAGATATGATTGAATGATTTGTCTTGAATTGATGCAATTATCTCCTTTTGACGAATCAATTACACATGACTCTCAAGAGGAACGTTAAACACTTTCGGTGCTAGATTTGTATCTGGCAGAGATTGTGGTCGCGCATTGGTGACATTAAACACAAAATTACTGGATCCCCGAAATGAAACTTCAATGAGAAAACTTGAGTCAGAGACATTGATCCTGTTGCTGCTCAAATCTGGTGAACTAGTATGGAATAACCAATTTTTCAATAATACTCAACGAAGTCAACAGTTGACAATAGATGTTAATTTAATATATTATTCCAATCGTAAGTCATTGCAATAATCTTCATGTAGAATACTTCTGTTGCATAGATCGTTCCGTTTGAATATGCTCACAGGTGTATGAAACATTAAGGAACCCATTATTATGCTTGCCCAACATCTTACCATCTTGTGAGTTGACAGACTTTGATGACATTGCTGATGACGGATCCATCTTTTCTTTAATCTGTTGTTCCATCTTCTTTAAATCTAACTTCAAGATTTCTTTGCTAAGTCTAACTGCCTTGTCAGCAAAATCTGCTTCTGTATCTGTTGAAAAGGCATACTCATTCCCATGTTTCTTGATTTCCTCCAGAAGAAGTTCCGCTTTCTTGTAGGTTTCTATCAACAAATAATTTTTAATTAAAAGGAGATTAGACTCGTTTACATGTTTGTTTTGGTATTTCTTTTTTTTAAGGAATTTACATGTCTATTTTTTGGATGGATTGAGACCCATTATGTAAATCAATATTTTCCTAAATTAATTCTGATTCTTCTGAAGAGGTCGATTGATCCCAATCGATTTCCCCTCACCACCAGTTGCTGGCAGATATTTAGAAATCCCAGAGGGGTAACTGAATTTTGTGAAGGACTTTTGGTACAAGTGAAAATCATTGCTGCCAAAAGGAGAAAAGTTATTTATAAGCAATTCATTACTACGATTCCATCCCAGAATATCTACCAACAATTAACGACGAGTCGGAATCTACGCGATTTATTTTACCTGTTCGATATTCAATTAAAAATTTATTCTATATGATCAAAAATTCAAGCTTACTTGATTGCCCATGGATTTCAATATTATAAACCTCCCATTCCTGTTGATAATCGGAATGCGTGCTGACCAATTCCTGGACTTTGTCGTATGGTGGAGGAGGATAATAGCATTGAAGTTTCTTCTTCGATTTGGATGGAAGGACCCATTTCCTTGGGACCACGTCCACGCTCTTCATCTTAGGTGGTCTACCACGCAAATGAAACGACACCAACAGATACTTCTTTGAAGACTCATTAGCCCTATCCGCGTCGTCCATACCTGTAGGTAGATTTTCGAAAACATATTGAAAAATACAATAATATAAGTAGATATCAAAATCATGCTATTTTAGATCATGGCGGCTAACGACGCGTTCATTATTATTGGGCAACGTCTCGCCATTCAACTGTCCTGCATGTTGTTCTTTCTTGGAAAAACAACATGTAGTAAAAATTCTCAGGTCTATTTCACTTTTCTCTAATCACTGAATAGATTCATCTTTCTAAATTGAATATGGCTATCAAAAATTCCCGGCTAGAGCATCCTAACTCATACACAATCGACATTCACCAGAATAAGAAACTGGCCATTTGATTTATTAATTTCATCACAAATATTGAGTAATACTTACTGTATTATTAACTGCACTGTTTACTGGTATAAACGCAATCAATAATTAATGCACACAACACCAATAATTATCCAAATGTCTTGAAAACCCGAGAGAAACTATGTCAAGCCGGTACAGACGTGAGACGATGTTCAATAGACGACAAAGGAGGAGCGACACATTTGTTTACATGTTCATACTTGAGCGTAACGGCCAATCGACATGCCCAGCCTCTGGACCCGTTGGGATATGACCACAACTACAGCCGATAAACTACTGTCGATAAACAAGCCTCTGTATTCAAAATATGTGTCGTAAATTGTGTCTCATCTCACACTGGAAATTTAATATAAAATTATGGGAGAACTGAGATTCGAACTGACACTCGAATTGTTATAAGAATTTGTTAGGTATTTAAATATTTATTTGTAGCGCGATATGAATCTGAATTTTTCGGAGTAGACTAAAGTTTTAGATGTTCGTGAGAAGGTACGTGGGCCTTGCAATCCAGGATTGGAAAAAGTTTCCAAAATTCAATTGGTTGGAGAAGATTTTCCCCAGACTGCAATTGGTCAAGTAAAGGGATAAGAGAAAGGCTATGTAGAAAAAAGGGAAAGCGGACCGGAGGACGACGCGGTCTCGGTACGCGTTGAGGGCGAGTTTGCACATGTGGTGAACACCGGGGCTGGTCGGTGGGCAGTAACCGGGAAAAGGGACAAAAAATGGGGAATTTTACTCACGAGAAAACAAAAAAAAAAGAGACTATTGTGCAAAATTGCTCAAGTATTTCCTACATAATTTATATTTTTGTTTACGCCTAGCCAAAGTCTGTTCAGTTTGAAAGTTTTGAAAATTGATGAATTGTTTAAGATTTTAGGAATTTATTAAAAATCCATTATTTCTTAACTCAAAATTGAATATGAAAAAATGCTGGTATGCAACAAATTGGAATTGAAAAATTTCATTGTTATCCAGGTAAATAATATACAAAAGTACTAGGATTCTCTGTTGTATGAAAGATAGAAAAAAATAGGAGAGGAGAGGGGAGAAACAGACTAATTAATTATATTAACATTTATTCATGGAGAAGAGTAGTTACAACAACTTTGATTTCACCATCCACTGAAAAATTCAATTTAAATTGAACCATTTGCGATTGTATTTCATTGATATCCACGTAAATAATATATAAAAGTACTGGAATTCTCTGTTATGTGAAAGATAGACAAAAATTATTATTCTTTCATTAATCCTCAAGGTACACAGACTAGTTGATTATATTAAGATTCATTCATGGAGAAGAGGAATTACAGAAACTTTAATTTCACCATCCACTGAAAAATTTAATTTAAATTGAACCATTTTCGATTTTATTTCTTGAAGTGACACTTCGATGATTACCGGAGATACCTTTTGATGGAGTTCCCACATTTCTAATTCAGATGAATTGACAGGGCTCGCAAACAATGGTGCTCTTCTATTCCAAACTTTCCCCCGAATTATTATTCGTCTTCCATGATCAAGAATCTCAGTTATCTTCATTATTTGTTTATTTTTTAACAAAACAATATCATCTGGTGCTCTTGTGGAGAGCAAACATCCTTTATGTTGAATTTTATTGATTCTCCCACCACGTTCTCTTTTAAGGATCATAACCTCAGGTCTGATTTTACCCTGTTGGTCGAGGACACTCTGCTCATATAGGCGACGACATAGCTGAGCTACTGTGCTGTGAGGCGAGCGTAGAAGTCTTTTGATTTTCCCCAATAAATTTTCAAATGGGAACGCGGACATTTCACTTAAACTACACCCTATATTGACCACATCATCAGCTACATGGAGAATATTATGAGTATTCACAGTGACTGATGACTTTCCATATATTCTCAGCGCATGAACGAAAAATCGTGTAAAACAATTCTTGGCTAGTTGAACATGATTTAGTGCTGTTGATTTGCACCACAACAATCGTGAACCAATAGCGAATAGTGGAAAATGACGATATTTATCGGCACTCAGAATGTCCTTTAAAACAACTGGTCCTGCATATAATGCAAAGAATTTTAATTCGATCGCTTTATACTTCGTAAAATCACTCAATGTCCTTATTTTTCTTTGGAAATCACTAGGCACCTGTAATCGTATTCTCATCATTGTTTTATCTCGTTTTCGTTTAATTGAATCACTCATTTTTATTGATAAACAATGACTTATTCACGGAAACTGACAGGTAACCTCAAAATCAGATGGGTGGATGTTTATTCTTTCAAATTGTCAAATTGATACAACAATTATATTAATTGATTAAAAAAAAGGACATTCTTGAAAGGAAAGGAGGATCTCAAAAAGTACTTCTCTTTCGCAGCGATTCGTTGTTTATAAACAATATAAATATGGATGATATATAGGATATAACATCATAATCATCAAACAGTTGTCGTTTACTTCAAGTTCAGAAACGATCGATCATTTTAATAAATCCCACATTTATAATTGTGGAGTTTCGTTCATGATCAGAGAAAATATAATGATAATTACTTCAGAACAATAATTGCAATGTGTGAATAGAATTTTTTTTTTAAGAATCCGCCAATTCGAAAAAGCATTTAGACCTACAGAATATCGCTTGAGGCGAGGTTATTTTGTTGCAGTTGTGTGCATCTAATGTATTCAGACTAATGCCACCTAGCGCCGAATGTACAGTGATCGGTACATGTAAGAGTTGCATGCTATGGTCATCCAAGTTTATATTCAGCTAACGTCGGAAGATAATTGCTAGATTGCATATGCTAGGAGGGGATACGCTTGTGACAATCTTGCATTGGTTATTCTAACAGGGCTACCTAGCCACAATGTTCAATCTTGCAAACGTAACTCATATTTCTACCTGGGGGGTTCAGAAACTATTTCGTATAACAAAAACAGTAGCTGATTTTGTCATCAAGAATTTTTCTATAGAAATGTTTCGACATGAATTTTCCAACCTTTCTTTACCCGTTTTTTCTCTTTTCATCAAAAAATTTCAACAAAAAAAATGAGGAAATTTAAAGTCAGTAATTCTCGTAGACAATATCTCAATCGAATAAGTTGTATGGAAGAATCAAATTGTAAAGATTTTCGATATAAAAAATTTCCTATTGAATTTGTCATTGTGAAACAAACACCCCAGGAAACTTGAAAATTTTTCAATACAATTGGGGGAAATCAATGGAATTTTCGATACCAGTTAAAAAGAAATGGTAAAAAAAAATCAGGCGAATTCACTGAATTTTTCCATGAATTTCCTTGATTAAACGAAAAAGGAACTAGAATAGAAAAAACTTCGAAAATTTGAGGAGAGGGGGGGGATTATTTTTCATATATTCTATGGAAAATATCCTAAAAGAATAAGTTGTATAGAAAAATTGAATTCTATTGACTTCTTCTATAGAAAATTTGATATTGAATACTTCAATAGAATCGGCTAAAAACGAATAGAAAGTTGAATAGGAATGGAATAGAATTGTCTAGCAAATTCGCTAGATTTGAAAATCTAAAAAATGCCATAAAAATCATTGTGCCTGCACCAGAAATTGTAGTGCAAAATACAGGAGTTTTTCAAGGTAAGACTGATAAAAGTTCCTGTAGCGCTCAGTCAAAATTTCGGTGCTGGCACCTGAATTTTTCCGGGTCCTTCCAAATGAACCCATTTCATCGTGCTAGCACAGTCATTTTTTTGGTAATTTTTCCGTGCGCGTGTGACAATGCGTTTTTCCTTGATTGTTCGCTAATGAATCGATGAAATGGTTAACTTAATGAGGACGCTCTATTTTATGACACTCTTTTCAAAAAATTTCATCAGATAAACGATTCTAAGGCATTTTTACTGCATGTGTTTTCTCTTGTGAGAACATTCAAGGAAATTTTGAAAATTGACGACGAGGAATATTCATAGGAGTAATGCCAATAGAGTATTGAAAATTAATTGAATGAAACGTGTGAGATCCTAGGAAAGTTTCAATTGGATCGATGAATCTAAGAGACGAATTTTTATTATTCATTTTTGTAAATAAAATTTTTTATACACGCAAAGATAATTTAATAGAAAGAGGGAATATTGCTCTTCAGCAGAAGTTTGTTAGATTACTGATACATCATTTGATTCACTTCAATTTTCAAAGATCTGGTACAGTGTAATGATGATTTCAAAAATGTATTGGTAAATTATAGAAACAATTCATTTGACATTCCAATTGAATTTAAAATTCTGGGAACAAACAGGGCTTCAAAATCAGTTTTTTCTCGGTTTTCGTTTTCTTCCGAAATTACAATTCCTCGAGATGAATGGAAATTGGCGTGAATATTAAAAGAGGTTTATTGGCAATTCCAAATGGAGCTATTACGTGCAGGCCCGATAGCTCAAGTGGCAGACCACCAGTCTGGCAAACTGGAGACGCCGAATCGTACTCCGTCTGGGATTATACCCCAGTGCCTCCGAATTGTTTAATTTGTGCATAGATAATTGTTTTATTATTTCCCTCATACAGGGGTTCGGAAAGTTGATGGATTGCATATAGCATCCCGCTTTCTATGTAATTTATACCTTTCAAACATCTAAAGGTTGACCGAATCAATAGCTATATCGGTCGGTAAATTTCTTAGAGTTATTAATCATTGAAGATGATTTTTTTTTCAATTTATTCCTTCACAGATGTGACACTTGTTGATTGAAAATCCGTTCGTAACGTGCAACAATGATCGAGAATCAATTTGCGTTCAAGGAAATCTTTACGCGTTTGTCTGTCTTCGTTAAGTATTGGGATGGAGGAAGAAGTCCTCATTACTTCACATCATATTTCTCATAGTTTTAAACTACGAGTAATAATTTTCATTTTTACACTGTCCCTTCTATTTTCTTACGCAATGATGATGAGAATTGAAAAATCGAAGGTGAGAAAGCAGAAATTGATTTATCTTGGAACCGAGACGGAATAACTAATGTAGGTGAAATCAATCAGTCGGTTGTTTGATTCAAATGTTGAGAATTTTTCATTTTCTTCTCCAGTCACTCAATCACTCCTGAATTCGATTAAATGATTGAGTATGCGTTCGTGAAATTAATCTTCAAGCGAGCAACAAAAATTCATCTGTAACTCCACGATTCTTCACTCCATAAAGATCTAGAAAAAGCATAGGACAAAGGTTCGTTCCAAGATTCCTTGACTTGTTAAGTTATTTTTCCTCAACTATCGATACTTTTCATGTGATATGAGGTTGGATTCATCTCGAAGATGGCTATTACAACCGAACAAATGAGAACATGCAATCACTCTAATCAATATTGCAAGAATTGACTTCCTTGTGTATTCAAATAATGGACAAAATCTCAATGAACATTGCTGCTTTTAACCAAATATCCAGCGATAAATATGGTATTTGTGGTAATTATGTCGCTAATAAATGGGCGAAAATATTAATTATCATCACATAAATAAATATGGTGTTTGTGGTAATTATGTCGCCAATAAATGGGAGAAACTATTAATTATCATCACTTATCCTATTGCCATTATTCATCTCAGTACCATAATTGACGCATGAATAAATTATGAAGTAACCCCATAGCCCAGCCGATCTCACAGACTTTGTGACCTGCCGCTAGTTCTTGACCAATCTTTTTAGAGAAGATTATGGAATGAATGGAATGAAGTAGGAATTTTCATCATAAGGTCCATAAAGTATTTTCTGATGAATGTCATTATACGCCCCCTTATTCCGTCAGTCATTTTGGCCCTGATCTGACCCCCATTTTGGCCCTCTTTCCCACCTTTATGTTGACCCTTATAACGACCCCTACTTTAGCCCTTATACCGACCCCCAGTTTGGCCCTTATTCTGACCCTTATTTTGGCCTTTAAAACGCCCTTTATGTTGGCTCCTATTCTGACTATAATTTTGGCCATTATTACGACCCTCGTTTGGCCCTCGTACACATTCGTAAATAAATACGTTCTGGACCGTGTGATGAATGTAATTTTTCCTCACTGCTGGGTCCGAAAACCGCGATTGAACCGGGCGAAGCGAGAAAAAAAATTTCACTCACTTGCATAGGAGTATTAAGAAACCAGAACGACGATCGAATGATATCTCCTCATTTCTGACCCTCATACTGCCTCTGGGCCTCTTATACTGGCCCTCATTCTGACCCTCATAGCGACTCTTCTTTTGGCCCTGATTTTTTCATTTATTCACACTCTTACTTTGGTCCTTATGATGACACTTATTTTGGCTCTTATACCGACCCTTTTTCTGGCGCTTATTTTGACTCTAATTTTGGGCCGTATTCCAATGCTCATTTTGGCCCTTATTCCAACCCCCATTTTGATTCTTATTCCTATCCTTATTTTGACCTTCATTTTGGCCCTTATTACGACTCTCATTTTGACCCTCATTCCGAAACTCATTTTGGCCCTTATACCAACCCTTATTCTGACTCTGATTTTTGCCCTTATTCAGACCCTCACTTTGGCCCTCATTGCAATACGTATTTAAGCTCTTATACCGGCCCTTATCTTGGCCCTTATATTGACCCTCATTGTAGCCCGTATCCCAACCCTCATTTTGGCCAGAATTTCGGCGCTCATTTTGGCCCTTATGCTGACTTTTTTATCGGCCCTCATTATGACCTTTATTCCGCCCCCTATTTTGACCCTTATCCTGATACTCATTTCGGCCCTTATGCCAATCCTTATTTGGGCCGTCATTTTGACCCTTTGTTTCTTATACTGACCCTCATTCTGACTCTGATTTTGGCCCTCAGACCAACCCCTATTTTGGCCCTTATTTTTACTCTTTTTTAGCCCTTATTTTGACACTCATTTTGGCCCTTATTTCAACATTCATTTTAGCCTCTATACCGAGCTCCATTTTGAACCTCGTACACACTCTTATTCCAATCCCTATTTTGGTCCTTACTCTGATCCTCATACCAACTCCTATTTTGGCCCGTATTTGGACACTCATTTTGCCCCTTATATCGTACCCCATTTTGGACTTCATAGAGACCCTCATTTTGGGCTTTATTTCAACTCCTACTTTGGCCATTATTCGTGCCCTCATTTTAACACATACCGACTTTTATTTTGGCTCTGATTGTGATTTTAATTTTGGCCCTTATTCCAGCTCTCATTCTGACCCTTATTCTGTCACTCATTTTGGCCCTGATCTGACCCCCATTTTGGCCCTCTTTCCCACCTTTATGTTGACCCTTATATCGACCCCTACTTTAGCCCTTATACCGACCCCCAGTTTGGCCCTTATTCTGACCCTTATTTTGGGCTTTAAAACGCCCTTTATTTTGGCCCCTATTCTGACTATAATTTTGGCCATTATTACGACCCTCGTTTGGCCCTTATTCCAACCATCATTTGGCCCTTAGTCTGACCCTCATTTTTGCACTCATACCAACGCCCATTTTGGCCCTCATACAGATCGTTTTTTCAACTCTTATTTTGGCCTTTATTCTGACCCCCATTTTGGCCCCTATTCTGACTATAATTTCGGCCCTTATACCGACCCCTATTTTGATTCATATTCTGACCCTCATTTTCGCCCTCATACCAACGCCCATTTTGACCCTCATACAGACCCTTATTTCAACCCTTCATTGGTCCTTATTCTGATCCCTATTTTGGCCCCTATTCTGACTATAATTTTGGCCCTTATACCGACCCCTATTTTGGCCCGCATACAGACCCTCATTCCAACCCTTATTTTGGCGCTTATTCTGATCCCCATTTAGGCCCTCATAGTGACCCTCATTTTGGCACTTATTTCAACCCCTATTTTGGCCCCTATTTTGGCCCATATTCTGACCCTTATTTTTGCCCTTATTCTAACCCCTATTTTGGCCCTTATACCGACCTCCATTTTGGCCCTCATACAGACCCTTATTCCAACCCTCATTCTGACCCCGATTTTGACCCTTATTGTGGCCCTTAAACGGACCCCCTTTTTAGCCCTCATACTGCCCCTTATTTTGGCCCTTATTCTAACCCTCATTTTGGCTCTTCTACGAGCCCTTGTTGGGGCCCTTATTCTGACCCTTATTCTGATTCTCACTTTGGCTCTTATTCTGACCTTTATTCTGACCTTTATTCTTCCCCTCTTTTTGGCCCTCATAATGACACTGATTTTGGCCCTTATTTCAACACTCATTTTGGCCCTCATACCAATCCCGATTTTGGCCCTTATTTTGACTCTTATACCCCCCTAGTTTGGCCCTTATACCGACCCTTATTTTCGCCTTTATACCGACCCCTATTTTGGCCCTTATACCGACATCCATTTTGGCCCTAATTCCGACACCCATTTCGGCCCTAATTCCGACCCTCATTTTCACCCTTCTTCTGGCCCTTATTTTGGCTCTTATACTGACCTTTATTCCGGCCCCCATTTTGACCCTCACTCTCACCTTTTGACTCTCACTTTGGCCCTTATTTGAACACTCATTGTGGCCCTCATACCGACCCCTATTTTGTCCTTTATTTTGACCCTCATTTTGGCCCTTATTCAAACCCCTATTTTGGCCCTTATGCCCACTCTCATTTTGGCCCTCATCCCGACCCTTATTTCGGCCCCCATACTGACGCTCATTCTGACCCTTATAGGGACCCACAATCTGGCCCAATAAGGGTCAGAATTTGTTGGGCTTACTTTGACCCCCATGCCTACCCTTATCATGACACTCATCCTGACGCTTATTCTGTGACCATTATTTCGAGTCCTATCGCCAAGAGTTGATCCGGACTTTTGCCTCTAATTAATTTTCAACTCAAACATCACTTCATTATTATTTATTGCGCATTGGATGCATTGAATTCATCAGCGGGGGATTCACAGTCGATCCTCATTTTTCCGGGTTCAAAAAACCATTCAAAATTCGGTGTCATTCCAATCTGCTTACTGCCTAACCAATGACTCAATCACTGATTGAGGATACATGAAACTATCCCTCCATCGTCTAGTAATATTGACAATACCGCAACTGCCTTCACGTCACTAGCCTCTCCATAACTAGATGCGCTGTTGTCATATACTCTACTCCCTCCTCTACCCACTCCGTCGCGGCAAAATACGCGCTCCCAATTGGTCTACCATAAACGTTAATAATTTAAAAACTAATTAATTAATAATTTTTTTCGCATTTTTCCCGTATTCAGGGGGCTCGAATCTATCGCTGGACGAGANGATTTTGGCCCTTATTTTGACTCTTATACCCCCCTAGTTTGGCCCTTATACCGACCCTTATTTTCGCCTTTATACCGACCCCTATTTTGGCCCTTATACCGACATCCATTTTGGCCCTAATTCCGACACCCATTTCGGCCCTAATTCCGACCCTCATTTTCACCCTTCTTCTGGCCCTTATTTTGGCTCTTATACTGACCTTTATTCCGGCCCCCATTTTGACCCTCACTCTCACCTTTTGACTCTCACTTTGGCCCTTATTTGAACACTCATTTTGGCCCTCATACCGACCCCTATTTTGTCCTTTATTTTGACCCTCATTTTGGCCCTTATTCAAACCCCTATTTTGGCCCTTATGCCCACTCTCATTTTGGCCCTCATCCCGACCCTTATTTCGGCCCCCATACTGACGCTCATTCTGACCCTTATAGGGACCCACAATCTGGCCCAATAAGGGTCAGAATTTGTTGGGCTTACTTTGACCCCCATGCCTACCCTTATCATGACACTCATCCTGACGCTTATTCTGTGACCATTATTTCGAGTCCTATCGCCAAGAGTTGATCCGGACTTTTGCCTCTAATTAATTTTCAACTCAAACATCACTTCATTATTATTTATTGCGCATTGGATGCATTGAATTCATCAGCGGGGGATTCACAGTCGATCCTCATTTTTCCGGGTTCAAAAAACCATTCAAAATTCGGTGTCATTCCAATCTGCTTACTGCCTAACCAATGACTCAATCACTGATTGAGGATACATGAAACTATCCCTCCATCGTCTAGTAATATTGACAATACCGCAACTGCCTTCACGTCACTAGCCTCTCCATAACTAGATGCGCTGTTGTCATATACTCTACTCCCTCCTCTACCCACTCCGTCGCGGCAAAATACGCGCTCCCAATTGGTCTACCATAAACGTTAATAATTTAAAAACTAATTAATTAATAATTTTTTTCGCATTTTTCCCGTATTCAGGGGGCTCGAATCTATCGCTGGACGAGAGGTAATTGGATCATTTAGAAACACCCTGTACATGTGGGCCGTTCCACCAAATATCGTATGCAAATCTGGCCTTAAAATTCTCGATAATTTTTTTTCGTTTCTTTGTACTCCTTATGTGTGGAAAGGTAGATTTCTTGACTAGGAGCGCTCCCGCATTTCAATTGATGAGGCTTCGCAAGCTTAGACGATTTTCCCTCAAAATTATTCAATCGAACTAAACGTGATAAAATATGCTCAGAAAAATAAATCGAAACATAGGTTTTGATCGTAAATTTTCTGAATATTCAGAAAATGATGTCAATTTTTTCCTCTCACCACTCCTTCATAGCGAAAATCGAAAAAGGAAACTTAGAACGTCGATTTTGGCAACTTCTCCACTTTTTCTCGGAATTTGTTTTTTTTCGAAAAATTCAAAAAATTTCCGATCGAAATCGTAGTTGAGTAGTGTTCGCTCTTACTATTTTCGTACTTCCTGCTCTAAACAAAGTCCAGGCGTCTGCCTCCCCGGAGCATCATCTTGTTTCGAAAAATTTTAACTCCATAACAATGACGATGCACATCAACACGTTCTCACTAACACAATATTTTGAATGCGATGGAATAAAAATTATAATTCAACTTTCCAAGAGCTTTTACAGAACTTTTTTTTTGCAAGAATTTGCAAGTCTGGAGAGAAATTACCGTTTGAGCCATTGAAAATTTATAAGCCATACGGCAGCACTTCACTGCAATTAATTAATGACGGGACTACTATTATCGCAATTAAAGAAGCGAAAAATTAACAAAAATCAATTTTATTCACCCAAAGATGTAGAAAATTTGATTTTTTTTTCGCTGGATAATCGTCTCTGCCGGCATTTTTTTACATTCTTTCTATTGAAAATCTCACCGCAAGAATGGGAACCATTGGCATTCTTTCACCATTTATTTTAAAAAATCTCGTTCTATTCCTTAGCATAATTATTGTAATTTGGCAGTGATGAATTTTTTTGCAAACTCAGTTTGCTACTCGTTTTCGGTGTGTTGTTAAAAAAATTTGGCTGAATTTTCTACAAAAAAGGGTGAGAAGAAGTCAATGGAATTTCAAATTTCTCTGAAGATTCAAGTAAAGTCCCGAGTTTTTTGCGACAGAAAGGCAAAAATTACGAAATTTACATGAATTTCCAAGCGAAAATGAATATTCACTGCCAAATTCCTTTGAACTTCCTTAAAATTCACAGAGGAATCTGGAATTCAAGCAGAGATTCCTCTGAATTTTTCTGCTTCTTCATTAACTTTCCCGGAGTAATTAAACTGAAATCAACAGTTTCCCTGGATTTTCAATTAAATTATGAAATTTCACTGACAAAATTTCTCGAAATTTCAGTGGAAACTATTCAACAGTGCACGACATTTGTTTTTTTTTATTGTTATGTGCACGACACTTACAGGTGTCAAATTTTTTATGGAGCATTTTTTTTCCTCATATTTGTGGCTGAATTTTATGACGTGGCTTTTAACAAGGAGATCGGCACCTGTCAAGCTTTATTAGGGACAGACGCTGGGGGGTCAGGATCAGTGGTCACCGGGTGGTCTCTTCCTGAGAGTCGAAGAAAAAACAGGATCAAGACGTGAGTTTGAATTTCCAAATTGAAAAGTCGACTTAATTCAATCGGCGGAAACATGGAGAAATTCTTCATCACGACGGTGATCTTCTGCGTATTGACTGATTCTTCATCCGGCTCGTTGTTTGGGGTGAGTTATTTATAATGTCGAATTGGGGATTATTATGCACTTCAAGGGGGTGAATCGGGTTGATATGATTTAAGCCGTTCAATTATTCAATTTTTACTTTTAAGATATTAACGACTTTATACTTTAGATTATATTTTGGATGTGTTAGATACAATACTTATTATTTGGGGATTTCTGTTGGCATATGGACACATTGCATATAACCATATTTGCCATATGATCCACATATGGCCCCCATGATACTTATTCTGACCCTTTTGAACCTTAATCTGACTTTCGTGACCCTTAATCTATTCGTTGTGATCCTTATTATTCTTAATCTGACCCTTGTGACCCTTATTATGACCCTCATACTCCTTAATCCGACTGACGTGATCCTTAATCTGCCTTCGTGACCTTATTATAACCCCCATGACCCTTATTTTGACCCTGGTGACCTCATTATGACCCTCATAGCCCTTGTTTTGACCCTCGCGACCCTTATTTTGACCCCTGTGACCCTTAATTTTGGAGTCTTTTTTTCAAGGACCAAATTTTCATCACCACAAGTCGACTAGGATTTTTATACAAAATAATATAGAGAGATGATTAAATCTTGCGCACGAAGTCATCCAAATATGGGTTTCTCTCTCATATTACGTCGGGCATATTCGTTAAATTCTCTGATAAATAGTTGATTTACTCTTCCTTATGTAAATCATTCCTCAATGAATCTTCGAAACGCTTTGGTGATTCGAAAAATTAAGGGATATTGAAATTTATGAGAAAATAATCTTGCCAGAGAATAGAATTGAAGGAAGAGAATGAAATGAGCATTTTTCCACTTTTGCCTTGGAAAATACATCGATCCTCCCTCAACTGATTAAAAATTGGACTTCCACTCAAATTTTAAAACAAAATAAATTTTGCAAATTCTGGTTTCTACGGAGTTATCATAAACTCCTGAAGTAGAGAATGCGGCGATATAATATAGATACCATATTTCCATTTTATCGAATATGACTCGTATGAGTTTTATCCAAAATAATACAATTTTGACATTGAAATGTATTCCTTGATCGATAAAAAATGAAGTCGTCCAGGAAGCGCATAAAAATTGAAACAAAAAATTAGCAATATTTTCAGATAGAGAACAAACTGGGACTTACCACCTCATATGTGTCCCATGTTTGCAGATATATATCCGATAAAACTTCAAAATGTGATGCAGAAACATAAATTATTTATTACAAAAGTTGAGATAATTTTTATATCAGGCATAGAATTTTTTTTTTTTCAAGATTTCTTTCAAATTTTAATCTTCTCCCTTACCTCGAAAAGATAATTGTCACATAAGACTCTGTGTTATTTTTTCACGTCCGGATTAATGATTATCCATAAAATTAGACGGCAGATTGAGCACAAACTCAGTCAGATTGTTTTTATTCGTACTAATTTTGTTTATAATTTATTCAAGATTTTAATCTTCAAAATTTAAGTCATGTGTATAATTTAATATCGTTCACTTGATGATTACTCTTCCGGATTTAGATCTGCCGCTTGGAGTTGTGGGAATCCTGAAGAGCATATGTAAATTATCAAGTAAATGTAATTATCAAGTAAATTATCTAAAAACAAAGAATGTACTTTATGATACCGTATTACCCTGAATACGATGTAAAAAAAATTTTTTCTAGCAGAATAACATGTAAATTAGTTTTTTTAAGCAGAATAAACCAACAGTTTTGATTGCTACAATAATTTAAAAAAAAATCTTCCGGATTTGCGTGTTAAAATCATAATTCCATAAATTTACGGAATTGTTACCCCCGAATGGTTTTCAACAAATAATCTTCCTGGATTTGAATTTGACAAATGTCATCGTTTATCAATCCTCTCTTAATGTTGATTGGTCTATTTTTGTTCTCCGCAATAGTCTGGCGGTGGAGGAGGATCCGCTGGAAGCCACGCTGACGGGAAATTTGCCAGAGAGGTGGACGCGGAAGCCGGCATTCATGAAGAAGCCCACTTGGGCATCGGGGGTGGAGGACACGTAGAAGGTCACATTGACGGTGCATTCGATGTGGGAGCCCAAATGGGGGGATTATTAAGTGGAGCATTCAACGCTGGATCGAAAATCGCGGGGGCGGCAATGGGTAGGTCAAAATTGGCTTTAGTAGGAGTGAAGGATGCAGCGGTAAGTGCCGCATCGGCAGTCGCTGGAGCAGTAAAAGGTGAAATAGAACATCTCAGAGAATTCGGGGAAAAACTGAAAGGATCGGGAGACACTGAAGGAGAATTCAGCGAAAAGGGATATGGTGAGATAGGTTACGTCGTAGGAGGACAGGCTGACGGAGGATACAGCAGGAAGGTCCATGTTGAAGGAGGATACGAAAAAAAGGGCCATGTTGGAGCAGAATACGGCCGAGAGGACTATTATATTGAAGGAGGATATGGCAGTGGTGGCCATACTAGACGAGTTGAAGAAAAACTGAAACGATCGGGAGACACCGAAGGAGAATTCAGCGAAGAAGGATATGGTGAGGGACGTTACGGCGCAGGAGGATACGTTGACGGAGGATACATCAGGAAGGTCCATGTTGAAGGAGGGTACGAAAAAAAGGGCCACGTTGGAGCAGAATACGGCAGAGAGGACTATGTTGGAGGAGGATACGGCAGAGGTGCCCATGCTGAAAGAGTTGGAGAAAAACTGAAAGGATCGGGAGATACCGAAGAAGAATTCAGCGAAAAGGGATATGGTGAGATAGGTTACGGCGCAGGAGGCCACGCTGACGGGAAATATGCCGGAGAGGTGAACGCGGAAGCCGGCATTCATGAAGAAGCCCACTTGGGCATCGGAGGTGGAGGACACGTAGAAGATCACATTGACGGAGCATTCGATGTGGAAGGCAACATAGGGGGATTATTAAGTGGAGCATTCAACGCTGGATCGAAAATCGCGGGGGCGGCAATGGATGGTTCAAAATTGGCTTTGGTAGGAGTGAAGGATGCAGCGGTAAGTGACGCATCGGCAGTCGCTGGAACAGTAAAAGGTGGAATAGAACATCTCAGAGAATTCGAGGAAAAACTGAAAGAATCGGGAGACACCGAAAGAGAATTCAGCGAAGAGGGATATGGTGAGAGAAGTTACGGCGCAGGAGGACACATTGACGGAGGATACAGCAGGAAGGTCCATGTTGAAGGAGGATACGAAAAAAAGGGCCATGTTGGAGCAGAATACGGCAGAGAGGACTATGTTGGAGGAGGATACGGCAGAGGTGGCCATGCTGAAAGAGTTGGAGAAAAACTGAAAGGATCGGGAGATACCGAAGAAGAATTCAGCGAAAAGGGATATGGTGAGATAGGTTACGGCGCAGGAGGCCACGCTGAGGGAAAATATGCCGGAGAGGTGAACGCGGAAGCCGGCATTCATGAAGAAGCCCACTTGGACATCGGAGGTGGAGGACACGTAGAAGATCACATTGACGGAGCATTCGATATGGAAGGCAACATAGGGGGATTATTAAGTGGAGCATTCAACGCTGGATCGAAAATCGCGGGGGCGGCAATGGGTAGATCAAAATTGGCTTTGGTACGAGTGAAGGATGCAGCGGTAAGTGACGCATCGGCAGTCGCTGGAACAGTAAAAGGTGGAATAGAACATCTCAGAGAATTCGAGGAAAAACAGAAAGAATCGGGAGACACCGAAAGAAAATTCAGCGAAAAGGGATATGGTGAGAGAAGTTACGGCGCAGGAGGACACGTTGACGGAAGATACAGCAGGAAGGTCCATGTTGAAGGAGGGTACGAAAAAAAGGGCCATGTTGGAGCAGAATACGGCAGAGAGGACTATGTTGGAGGAGGATACGGCAGAGGTGGCCATGTTGAAAGAGTTGGAGAAAAACTGAAAGGATCGGGAGATACCGAAGAAGAATTCAGCGAAAAGGGATATGGTGAGATAGGTTACGACGCAGGAGGCCACGCTGACGGGAAATATGCCGGAGAGGTGAACGCGGAAGCCGGCATTAATGAAGAAGCCCACTTGGGCATCAGAGGTGGAGGCCACGTAGAAGGTCACATTGACGGAGCATTCGATGTGGAAGGCAACATAGGGGGATTATTAAGTGGAGCATTCAACGCTGGATCGAAAATCGCGGGGGCGGCAATGGGTGAATCAAAATTGACTTTGGTAGGAGTGAAGGATACAGCGGTAAGTGACGCATCGGCAGTCGCTGGAACAGTAAAAGGTGGAATAGAACATCTCAGAGAATTCGAGGAAAAACTGAAAGAATCGGGAGACACCGAAGGAGAATTCAACGCAGAGGGATATGGTGAGAGAAGTTACGGCGCAGGAGGACACGTTGACGGTGCATATAGCAGGAAGATCCATGTTGAAGGAGGGTACGAAAAAAAGGACTATGTTGGAGCAGAATACGGCAGAGAGGACTATGTTGGAGGAGGATACGGCAGAGGTGGCCATGCTGAAAGAGTTGGAGAAAAACTGAAAGGATCGGGAGATACCGAAAAAGAATTCAGCGAAAAGGGATATGGTGAGATAGGTTACGGCGCAGGAGGCCACGCTGAGGGAAAATATGCCGGAGAGGTGAACGCGGAAGCCGGCATTCATGAAGAAGCCCACTTGGGCATCGGAGGTGGAGGACACGTAGAAGATCACATTGACGGAGCATTCGATGTGGAAGGCAACATAGGGGGATTATTAAGTGGAGCATTCAACGCTGGATCGAAAATCGCGGGGGCGGCAATGGGTGGATCAAAATTGGCTTTGGTAGGAGTGAAGGATGCAGCGGTAAGTGACGCATCGGCAGTCGCTGGAACAGTAAAAGGTGGAATAGAACATCTCAGAGAATTCGAGGAAAAACTGAAAGAATCGGGAGATACCGAAGAAGAATTCAGTGAAAAGGGATATGGCGAGACAGGTTACGGCGCAGGAGGCCACGCTGAGGGAAAATATGCCGGAGAGGTGAACGCGGAAGCCGGCATTCATGAAGAAGCCCACTTGGGCATCGGAGGTGGAGGACACGTAGAAGATCACATTGACGGAGCATTCGATGTGGAAGGCAACATAGGGGGATTATTAAGTGAAGCATTCAACGCTGGATCGAAAATCGCGGGGGCGGCAATGGGTAGATCAAAATTGGCTTTGGTACGAGTGAAGGATGCAGCGGTAAGTGACGCATCGGCAGTCGCTGGAACAGTAAAAGGTGGAATAGAACATCTCAGAGAATTCGAGGAAAAACTGAAAGAATCGGGAGATACCGAAGAAGAATTCAGTGAAAAGGGATATGGTGAGATAGGTTACGGCGCAGGAGGCCACGCTGAGGGAAAATATGCCGGAGAGGTGAACGCGGAAGCCGGCATTCATGAAGAAGCCCACTTGGGCATCAGAGGTGGAGGACACGTAGAAGGTCACATTGACGGAGCATTCGATGTGGAAGGCAACATAGCGGGATTATTAAGTGGAACATTCAACGCTGGATCGAAAATCGCGGGGGCGGCAATGGGTGGATCAAAATTGACTTTGGTAGGAGTGAAGGATGCAGCGGTAAGTGACGCATCGGCAGTCGCTGGAACAGTAAAAGGTGGCATAGAACATCTCAGAGAATTCGAGGAGAAACTGAAAGAATCGGGAGACACCGAAGGAGAATTCAGCGAAGAGGGATATGGTGAGAGAAGTTACGGCGCAGGAGGATACGTTGACGGAGCATACAGCAGGAAGGTCCATGTTGAAGGAGGGTACGAAAAAAAGGGCTATGTTGGAGTAGAATACGGCAGAGAGGACTATGTTGGAGGAGGATACGGCAGAGGTGGCCATGCTGAAAGAGTTGGAGAAAAACTGAAAGGATCGGGAGATACCGAAGAAGAATTCAGCGAAAAGGGATATGGTGAGATAGGTTACGGCGCAGGAGGCCACGCTGACGGGAAATATGCCGGAGAGGTGAACGCGGAAGCCGGCATTCATGAAGAAGCCCACTTGGGCATCGGAGGTGGAGAACATGTAGAAGGTCACATTGACGGAGCATTCGATGGGAAAGGCAACATAGGGGGATTATTAAGTGGATCATTCAACGCTGGATCGAAAATCGCGGGGGCGGCAATGGGTGGATCAAAATTGGCTTTGGTAGGAGTGAAGGATGCTGTGGTTAGTGACGCATCGGCAGTCGCTGGAATAGTAAAAGGTGGAATAGAACATCTCAGAGAATTCGAGGAAAAACTGAAAGGATCAGGACACACCGAAGGAGAATTCAGCGAAAAGGGATATGGTGAGATAGTTTACGGCGCAGGAGGACATGCTAACGAAGGATACAGCAGGAAGGTCCATATTGAAGGAGGATACAAAAAAAAAAGCCATGTTGGAGCAGAATACGGCAGAGAGGACTATGTTGGAGGAGGATACGGCAGTGGTGGCCATACTGGAAGAGTTGAAGAAAAACTGAAAGGATCAGGAGACATCGAAGGAGAACTCAGCGAAGAGGGATATGGTGAGAGAGGTTACGGCGCAGGAGGACACGTTGCCAGAGGATACAGCAGGAAGATTCATGTTGAAGGAGGCTACGAAAAGAAGGGCCATGTTGGAGCAGAATACGGCAGAGGGGACCATGTTGGAGGAGGATATAGTGGTGGAGGACATGCTGAAGGTCATGTTGGAGAAAAATTAGGCGCAGGAGGACATGTCGGGGGAAAAGTCGGCACAGACGGATATGCCGAAGAAAAATTGAGACAGGAAATGCTGGAGGATACGTTAGCGCAGATGGCCATACCGGAGGAAAATGCGGCGCAGATCGACGTGCCAGCGAAACAGCTGATAAAGGTACAGGAATACACACAATGTGTTCTTTCAGTAGACACTTCTGGAGATTAGGGTGCGTCACTGGGTTTCGCAAAAAAGTAGCTAACGAGGCGATAAACGCTGCAGATGGACTTTTGGGGGTACAATCAACCCTCCGATTGAGGAGCATTGTGCGACTCACCAAACACCAGACATTTCTCTGCATAAACTATGAATATTAATTAGTTATAAATATAGATGCGAATCTTTTCAGGGAAATGAAATTCTAGTTCTCGTCTGCAGATGCTGACAAAAATATACCTATCATAAAATTGTAACCCTTTCCAATTGTTGGGAACAATATTTTCATGAATATAGTAAAATAGGGTTCGACACTCGTGGAAAAAGGGCTCACACCTCCCACCACTCAAAAAACACTTTTTACGCACTCGTGCCGAAGTCTACTAATTTTGAAATGATTTTTTTCGGGCGAAAATAGATCTACATTTTTATTTCTTCGTATTTTGCATGTTTCTGAATAAAAATATTACTTCCCAGAAGTCACTGCAATAACAAGCTGTGACGTAAAACAAATTCAAACCAGTTCTGATAAAGATGACCAAAATTAATGACTCGAGCTGTGGACAACCTGAAATGTTACCAGACATTACTATTGAGTTTTTGTTGACCATATTTTCAATTATGTTAATCATAACAGTAATGCTGTAATAATTACATCAGATATTATTTCATAATTGTAGAATTTCACACATTTTCTAGCAGATATTTTTTTAAAACCTCGAGAATGAAGAGTTTTTGAGAAATTCTGTCGAATTTCTATTAGAACTCTGTGAGAATTCTCTTTATTTTATTTCAATTTAGTTCTAGTAAAATTTTATTGAAAAATTCCATTTGTTTTTTATGCCATTTCTGTATGAGAAAGAAGTCAACAGATCTTTATTTTTCTATAGAAATTTTTGAGCGTCAATGCTCCAATTTTTTCCGCTGTATGTTTATTTCTTCCCCATGATAAAATTCAAGAAAAAAAATCATAAAAATTATGTTCAAAAATTCTTACAGAAAAAATTCAAACAAACTGAGTTATATAAAAACGAAATCTATCGACATGTTTCTATAAACAAATATTTATTTAAAAACAAAACAAAAATTCTAAAACGGTGCGTTGCATAATTTTTAATTGAATTGACGTGAAAAAGAATCTGTCAGATGACAAATATTCACGTGAATTTCTTTGGGAATGCACTAGAGAAAGCGTTTTTCTATTCAATTTTCACACTCGTGTTCCCAGAATACTCCCAAAATAATCATCATAGAATTGTCGGCCCCCCGAGCAAGCCTAAAAAAGAAGGCGTGAAAAAGTTTGAGAATCGCTTCGGCTCGAAGTTCATCAACATTCATCACTCTCGCTAATGTTTTTTCCTTTGATATTTTCAGAACGAACCGACATGCCCGCGAGGATTCACCGGGTACCTGGAGTACCCATACAACTGCTACAAGTTTTTGCAGTGCGACCGCGGTCGTACATTCGTAATGAACTGCGGCCCTGGTACAGCTTTCAATCCCAGTATAAATGTCTGCGATTGGCCACAAAATGTTCCTACTTGCCACGGTAATTCCATAAATATTATTTTTTATGATTTAGGAACAGGGCTGATGTGCGCGGGGTTGCACTACTGGACTTAACTGATCGGAATCTTTTTGTAGGGGAGACCGGGGCAAAATGAAACAGCCGAAAAACGACTATCTGACGCAATTCAAGCAAAAAAAATTCACTTCTGTTTAATAGACAAATTTAATAAACAAAAAGTTGAAATTTTAACTTTTGTTTATTAACTTTTTTTATTATTGGGAGTACTCATGAGAATAATAATTTTCTATTCGTTTTAGAATTCAGTTTATTAGATTAGGCCGATTACACTTCTTTTTTCATTCGACTGAAATTCCGCAACATATTTTCCTTTTTCCCCCTCTGGGCCTCTCCCTGGGCCTTCCCCTGGACTTTGGATTTCATTGTTTCATTTTCTTTTCAATTAATCCATCGACAAAATCTTTTCCTGTCAAAACTTCGCAATAATTTTCCATTCTACTGAATTAAATTAAAAAATTGAATTCAATTGAACTGAATTGAATTAAATTATTATTATTCTCATTAGTGAGAATCAAGGTCTCAAGAATTAAAAAAAGTTGATAAACAAAAGTTGATGAAAAAAATGTTTAATAAAAAAAAATTTTAGCTTGAATGATGTCAAACGATGGTTTTTCGATTGTTTCATTTTGCCGCCTCATTTTTTCCCTATTTCTTTCATTAAGAGAGATCATTGCAATTTCAATTTTTTTTTCATTTTGTGTTTTACAGCGTATTGAAAGGGAATCATCGACATTCGTTGACACGACAGAAGAATCGAAGACACTTTTTGATAGAAAACATTTATTGATTAAGTTTTTTTTCATTTTTATTTTTCTATTTCATTGGTTTTATCGAAGTAGTTCTCGATTTGAAACCCCTCCTCTAGCCTGCCTCCCCTGCTTTACTTTTCCTCTCATTGTTATCTGCGGTATCATGGCCGTCTTACTCTTAGCAGTGCCCCATTCGAGCTAGGACTGCACGGGAAACCATGTGAAACCCCAGTCGCACAGCCGGCCGATTGTGCAGTGCCCTAATGGATCCATCTGTCACACTGACTAGATGGAGACACTAGGCCGCTACACCGTGCCTACCGTCCGTAATTTTTATGCGAGCGAGGTGTTCCTAAGCAGTCACCCATCCAAGTACTAACTCAGCTCAACACTGTTTAGCTTGGATGTCCGCCGGAGCAACACCTCACCCACCTAACCATTACAGTCGGTATTGATTAAGTAAATTCATTAGGTAAATGCCACGCAGATTTCCTTAATTCCGTAGAAAATGGTATTAAAAAATGAGATACATGGTCGAGGCATCGTGAGGTGTAGAGGGATTATTCATACGAAATGTCCTGTTGAAAGCCATTATTTTCCTCCTCAAGATGTTCTCCAGATTCTAGAGAATAAAAAGTACGGAAATAAATGAGTCTAGGGTAAAATAACGTGATGCAGTTTTCAAAGCGGAGGGAATCCTCTGTGAAAAGCTATTCTGGTATTCTGTTTTAGACTTACTCGTCCTCTGAGATATTTTCGTAGAGAATTTTGTGGGCGATGAAAAAAAATTCTTCACGTTATTCTCTGAACTTGTGTTTTCGAGATATTTGCCAAATAATTTGTAAAAAATGTCTCATCCAATCCCGAAAACTGCGTTTTATATGAAACAATATACTTTGGATGTTATGAGTATTTATTTATCTCCTGACATTGGGCAATATTTTTGAGATGTCCATCTTTTTAAAAATGCAATAAAAAAAGTATTTTTCTGAAAATATCTCTGGAGCAAATAAATCTGCAGAAAAATAACGTGAGACGATTTTTTCAACTGAGAAAATTCTCGACGATAAACTATTTTGGTATTCTCTTTCCGACTTATTCGTTGTCTGAAATATTTTTCTACAGAATTTTATGGACTACAAAAAAAAACCTTTTGGCATTCTTCTATAAACCTCTGTTTCTGAGTTATTTGCAAAATAATCTGTAACAAATGTCTCATTCAATCTCAAAAACTCCGCCTTATATGAAACAATATATTTTGAATGTCATGAATAAAAAAAAATGCGATGAATGAATGAACGACGAACGTGATGATGTTTATTCATCTTTCACGTTTTGAAATGTTCTCTACATTTCTGTAAAAATGCACTAAAAAATGGACTTTCCTGCAGAAATTGTGAAGCAAATAATTAGGATAAAACGTAATAAAATAATTCTTATAGCTGCGCAAATTTTCTACGATAAGTTCTTTTGGAATTCTCTTTCACACTTATTCGTTCTCTAAAATATTACTGTACAGAATTTTATGAATGACAAAAAAATTCTCTCCATTCTTAGTTAAAATAACATTCTTGGGGATTTTGGTTACCTCCCAAGGGTATTGAGTAATATCCATGGAGAGGACCTCAAGCAGAGATAAATCTGCCTCAACCTTCTTGATTTTCGAGGCCTCGTTCAACTCAATCTTCGGTGGATTACGCCCGTACCATTTTGCGCGATATCCCTTCATGTTTATGGTACCCTCAACCTCTATCAAATCTCCAATTTTGAAATGCTGAATGTCGTCGTTGTTCGTCAGGACAATGTTCAGTTTTTTGCGGCCATCAGTGATGGATCCATAAGTGCAGTGTTTAAGCTTTGCAAATTCACCTTTTACGAAACCTTTGAGACCTGTCACATTTGAAATTATCCGACATTATAATTTTATTGAAATTCTCTAGAAATTCTATTGGGATTCTATTTGAATTCTAGGGAATTCTCGTTAAAATGCCATTAGTTTTTTGCGGAGGCAAAAATAGATTTCGATTTTTTTATATGAATATTCTCTTGGAATTTTCTCTATAGAAATATTTGGTCATGAATTTTCTAAGTTTACTAAAAGAAAAAACTTTTTTCCGAGAAAATTCGTGCCCTATAATTTTAATAAAAAAATTCGCAAGAGAAAAATTCAAACAAAAAAATCTGAATCTATTGACTTTTTCCTATCAAATATCTAATAGAACCTGCGCAAAAAATCAATATAATTGTAACGAGAATTCCCTACAATTTAAATAGATTCCTATAGAATTTCTAGAGAATTTCAAGTGAATTTCCTAGCGAATTCGCTAAGGTTTTCTTTTAAATTTTTTCATACGTGTTTTCATTGCCATTATAACTGCTTACTTACATACGAGCTGCCCATCAGACTCACGAATCTGATTCCACAAGATAGTGGGGGGTACTGTTTTCTGCAACTCCTCGGGATTGAACTCCCCGATTTTTTTAATGATCGAAGTGGGATGATTGACGTGAATTTCGAAAGCTTCACCATTGATTTGCGAATTTATGTTGTCGCGAACGAATGGGACGTCGACTATTTTGCAACTGGCGTTGATGATGTGGAGGATCTGATGGAGGAGGAGATATCGATAACAATTTTCAGGGAAAAATATAGCATTTGAAAATTTTTCTGCAGATTTTTTTACTCCGAGTACGCTTTTACCGCATTTGGCTTGATTCATTCCGGATGAATTTTACTCGCTTGATTCCAGACACATATGAGGAGTGTTCTGCGACGGTTATTGTTCAATGTAAACATCACTCTGACATTGTCCATCGGCGTTGGTGGATTCTCCATTATGGTTTCTACGTATCCGATGACATCCCTATGAAATAAAAATGCAGAAATTAATAGCAGGATTATAAGCGCTTTTTTTTTCTCGTGGGACTTACACTCGTTTATCTCCGGCTGTGAAGGAGTCGATGGCTTCATTTCTAGTTGCGAATTCCATCTTTAGTATTCTGAAAATTATATAGGAAATCATATAGAAATGGAAAATGTTTTTCAAATTTGACTGTAAAACATATTATTATTATTTTTTCCTATTCACCCATATTAAGCGATTAACTGGTCAAATCCTGATTGACTCATTTTGCTTTATTTTTCTTTCGTTTTCATTTATTTTCTACACTCTACAATCAGTAAATACCAGGCTGAAGGCCCTCGAACGATAGCCAGTCACAAGATTCTTGCGACTGATTCGATTAGAACGAAAATAAATAAATATTTTTAAAGTAGTAAATTAAAATTGTTTGAGGACCAATTTTTGTCATGATGCACTCACCAACAATTCTCCGCCGGTTGGCGCAGTCCAACTGAAGAATCCATTGGTGCTGGACCACACGTAGCGTCTGAAAACTCGTAGAACACATCTAGTATGATGCTGAATTAATGAAAAATAACAAACAAAAACATGGATTCCCGAAAAATGATAATATTATAAAAAACAACGATAGTTTCATGGAAAAATGTCGTTATTGTTCTGTAATATTGTCATTTTTCATGAAAATACTATGCCCTCTCCATAATATCATTGTTTTTCAAAAATTCATTTTTTAGTCGTTATTTTTTATTGACTCAGCATCATGAGAGCGAACACTGCTTAAATACGATTTCCATCGGAAATTTTCTGAATTTTTCGGAAAAAAAATTAAATTTCGAAAAAAAAAGTGGTGAAGCTGCCGAAATCGACTTTTTAAGTTTTCTTTTTCTTTTAATTTTCGCCATGAAGGAGGGGTGGGAGGAAAGAATTGACATCTTTTTTGGAAAATTCAGAAAATTTCCGATCAAAAACTATGTTTTGATTTTTTTTTTCTGAGCCAATTTTATCACACTTAGTTCGATTGAACAATTTTGAGTGAAAATCGTTTGAGCTTGCGGAGCCCCAGCAGTTGAAGTGCCCAGACCTCTCCCAGTCGAGAAATCTTCTTTTCTACACGTAAGGAGTAGAAAGAAACGAGAAAAAAACTATTAAAAATTTTAAGGCCGGATTTGCGTACGATATTTGGTGGAATGGCCCATACCCTAATGTACGGGAAATCGCCAAATGTTCGTCATATTTTTTTTTGGAGCTTTGCAATCCTCTAACGAATTAACACTTGAACACTTCTCCTTCTTTCCTCCTGGAATTTCGCTCTGCTTAAAAAAAAATTAAAGCAAAGATGTTCGTCTTATATAGCTTTCATGATTGAATTTCTCATTTTCACAGAAAAAAGTCATAAAATAAAATGTAAAATTATATAATAAAAAAGCCAATAAAAAAACTCTTGGTTGGCTGTATCGCTGATACAGCCGTAAGTTTTGCGTGGATACGTCTATGTTACGTAGATGCTCGGGAAATTAGAAGAACGATACGAATTAATGTTTCAAACTGTTCCACTGCGAGTGGAGTATGGGACAATGAGAGCTCGATGCATAACCTACAATTCCCAGTAGAACTCTTTCGCCAGTTCTACTGTATCTCTGTTATACTCATCACCACTTGAAACGTACTATAAACGTCGTTTCAACCCAAGTCCACGTTTAATGGCAGTCGGTAAAGTGAATTCCGTACTTACCGACTTAGTTTCCCTATACGCCAACAGACTGCGTTAGTAAATATCTACCTGTGCCAGGGGGGTGAAACTACGGTTTCAGCGTAGCCACACACGTATTGCAATCCGCGCGGTGGCGCCAGCATCGTCTGCCCAGTTGGGGGGCGGGGCTAAACCAAAATCGGCGATTCCAAAGGGCTTCCCATTTGAAAATTAATTCACCACGGCTTGTTAAACTGTTAATAGACATCCGAAATGGGACAGAAAATGGTACTACAAGAGTTTTATAAATGTATTTATTCTCGTATAAATATTTGATGTCAATTATGCATAAAAACAATGTTTTAGAGTATGAAAAATTGGAAAATACATATATTATCATGATGAACACCATTTCGCTGCTTTCTTCTTCAATTGATTAGACTTCTCCCGTTCACGATTAATACGATTGCAGTATTGTTGCATTCGGGTGATGGTGAAGTACTGAATGATTTGCATTACTCGTTCGGAGCCATGCTCTTTACACGGAAATGATAATTTACTCGACGTGTAAACATCATCCAATATTGAGTCCAATGGATTCTTGGAATTGCAATGTTTCTGAAATCAGCTCTCTAAAAACAAAACAAATCGAAAAAGATGCGAGTTTGGATGGTACAAGACAGAATCGCGAGTCCATTGTGTTAAAACTGCTTCTGGGAGAGTAGGGCCATCGGAGGGATTGAGGATTGCATTTTTACATGTGAGGCAGCGTTCTGTATTCATGATGCGTTTTATTATTTCAGATGTTAAACAATACAAAAGACAATGGGTGATATCAGGCTTGGAGTAGTCATGATCGACAATATCCTCCATACTCCAGTCGTCATTTTCAACTAAATTATCGAGTTTGGCTAGGATTTGTTTTTTTGTCTCAGTCAGACCAGTTTTATCGAAAATAGATTTCAAATCAAACATGTTCAGGAGTGGCTTTTGAGCATCAGCAGTATTAATTGAGCAATTTCCAGTTCTTGGGGGTTTAAGAACACTGAAGGTAGAGAGTATTTTATATAGATGGAGAAAGGTAGGTGTAGAAGGGTGATCATTGCAACCGCCGGCCTGTCTAACACTCCCATAGAATCGCTAGCATCAGAAAAAAAATCCAAAAATCAATAAATAAAATGCACATAGCAAAAGCTAGTGAACTCAATGCACTACTAAAGGATAGAATGAGAGAAAGGTGCAGAGAACAGGCGGATGAAAAGAAATTGCAAATAAGCAACTGTGCAAGGAAATTATTATGAAGAAAATGAGTTTAAAAAAAAATCATAATAAAGAAAATGAGTAAGAAAAAATCATCAAGTAGTCACAAGATCATCGCACATCATACATAATTTCCTTTTACTCGTTCTATTGATGTTTTGAAGCATAAAATAAGATCAAGAGCAAACCACCAAGGCATCCTGATTAATTCTCCCGGTGAGAACGAAAGGAAAATCATATTTTTCGGTCAAGTACTCCACAAGACTCAATGTCGACATCAACGTAACGCGAAGACCTTCAGCTGTGTCTGAGGTGAGAAATGGATCCCGGGAAATTTTTCCGTCCTTGACGTACTGTTCCCAAGTATTTAGCTTGTCAAGTAAACTTTTGATTGTCTGAAACAAACGGGCAGTATAAAATTCAATTAATAAATTCTGTTTAGAGTGGAATGGTAGAACAATCACGTTATTATAACATACATTGTAATCGATATTATCAGGGGCAGCACCTCGCATGTCTTCTTTTCGATTCAACGCATCAAAAAGATCATTGATCCGTTTACAGAACTCAGCTGTCGACTGACTATCCTGCGATTCAGGAATGTACTCGAAGGTTTTAACCCATTGCGCCACCAAGCTCACGAAAAGTATCGGTGTGATGATGGTGGGGGACTAACCAACGAGTACGCGCAACATGGCTGTGTGCGACTGCGGCCGAGTGTTGGTGCGTTGATGAGTTCCTCACCACACCGAGTGTCAGGCCCGTATCCACCTTTTCACTGCGACGGGTGTATGGCTGTTTTTTGTGTTCCATAATTGTTTTCCCTTCAAAACTCATTTCTACTCTATTATTTATTTCTTTTGTGAATTGATTCGTGATCAAGAGTTATGTGAACAAACCAGGAAGTTGGAAATCTAGTTTTAAGGTTACGTTAGGTAAGTCTGTTGACATGGTTTGAGATTTCTGTCTTTCGTTTGCTTCTTCCAAATAGAAAATTGAACTACAAATCAACTAAATAGCATAGTCAAATTCTCAAATTGTATATGTATTGGATATTGTATTTTTTTTATCATTCCGAGACATGGAAAACGGTGCAAACATTGATACTATATTCTTTCTCTCGCTCAGTTCATCTCTTCCCCTTTATTATTATCAAATTGATTCCCAATTATTCTTCATCTGATTATTAAATATTTCACATTTTTGTCCATTTGGAGATAGTCAAAACGCTGAAAACGTTAACGTGGTTTGTTTCCCTTGTACGGTTGTTTTTTTCTCAAAATTATTAAATTATCATAATTTCAAATGATGGAAAAAAGAATAATTTCTATTTTTTTCGCTCATAACCATTATATTAATTGTAAATTATTGTTCTGCAGTTGAGTTTAGTCATTCCATTCTTAGATTTTCCTACTGATTCATAGAAAAGAAATCACTTTTGTCAATTTCGTTTTGCAAAATTAAATTTTGATGATCCCAAATACTGAGGTAACGTATTTTCTTATTGTTGTATTCAGTGACTTTATTGTAAACTACAAAATACATGCAATAAAAAAAATTATAAAATTACGTTTTCCCGTTTTTCTCTCTCTCAACGCTAGCGCCTATGATTTTTGAACGGTACCGCACGTACGTGCCTGGGCGCACCATCCCCACCTCTGTCGCTCCGCGCGGAGCTATAGAGTGGGGACAGACGATGGTGGTGCAATGGGTTAAATCCAACATAAACAGACCTGCTGAATACCTAAAGGGCATATGAGAGGAGAAAATATATAAGAGAAGGACCAAAATGTATTTCAAAAACCAAGTGGTGAACCGCGATATTCCTAACTTGATTGTTTTATTGGGTTTTTATCAATATCGAAAAACTTGGATATTCACTAAAATTTTAAATATCGACTCGTTTTATGAATCCATTCAAGTTACCTGAACTGCAAGGGAGACTCGCATTTTTGCAGAGTTATTAAGATAAATATGATGCCGGGTTAATTTCGGACATACTAGTGGTAGGCTGGGTCCAGCAGCCTCCTTATCCTTCTCATGGAGAATTTTTATGTGGTCCCACTTGATCTCCGGTTCTTCTGGACTCATTTATATGAATTGGAAAAATTAGCATGGAATTCAATTTTTAAGATTAATTGGCAGCTTCCGGAAGCACAGTATACCTTCATAGATCCTTTGCTCTCGAGCCGACTCCTTATACATTTAACTAGATGAGGTGGATCAGAGAAAACGAAAACCTTTCGCCTGACATCCATTGGATGTTTGAAATAACATTTCGGCGCCTCAAATTTCCCACTCACTCCTACAGTTTCATGCGTCCAGAACTTGCGATTTGTCCGTGCACCATCCGTGACTACCCCATGAATTGTAGCTCCAATACTCTCCATCAAAATTATTGCTTTTGATATGAGTGGGACAAGCACATCTCGCTTCACAGGTCCTTTAGAGGCGAAGACTGCTATAGGCTGAGTGTATGTGTCACCAAGTGGCTGGAACATTATTACCAAGCCATGGTTAGCTCGATCGTTGAAACTTGACGCCTGTGAGCCATCTGCTCCGAAATCTTGCAATCCTGTATACGTGAGATTGCTGCTGTTGACAGTGACACTCTCGCGAGTGAACATCTCATCCAATAGTAATTATATTTCTAAGTCTCGTTCTCGATGATAGTAATATGTAGTCATGCTTGTCATGCTCACATCACAACGTTTTCAGAGTAAAGTAAAAATTTGAATCCCCACTTACCCCCCCTAGGGGGGCCCTCTCGTGGCTAACTTCATATATTGTTTTGTTGTGCCGACGCATCAACACGTTTTTCTTCGTTACATTCGAAATAAATTGAATAAAAACATGAAAAATGCCTGAGCATAAGAAAAAACGGTCGAGGTCTCAATCCAGATCACGTTCGAAGTCGAGAAAACGTCATCACAAGAGCAAGAATGATAAAAGCTACGAGAAATTGAACGACAAGATGTCTAACCTCACTAAAATCGTGGAATCTCTGGTAAATTCTAAAAAAGAATTACCTAATCATCACAAAGATGATGAGCTCGATGTCCTGGAAATTCCAGGTAGGTTATCAAGTTAATTTTTTCAATATCTCTGAACAAGAAGTCAACATCTCTGTCTCTCCACACGAGTACAGAGAGCCATAGGTCCACACGACCTTGGCAGGGGTTTACCTGATTGTGAAGTTCAATAAGAACATTTTTTTTCACATCATACACAATAAGTGTCCCCTACTCAACTCCTCTCTTCCGAATCTTGGTTCTTAGAATTTTTCCTTTTGCCCTTACAGTTGAGGACAACAAGGAGAATGAACAAGACTTGGGGAATACCCCACAAACTGAAGAGAGGAATGATCAGATGTCAGAGCCCTCTGATCAAGCTTCGTCAGAGAATACGCCAAGAGGTACTGTCCTAAAAGCCCTAGGAGTTGATCTCAATGATCCCAAGTTCAAAAAGTTGACATATCACCCAGAATTGGTTAATACTTGGGGCAAATGGCTCAAACATGGTATTCCTGAGAAAAACAAATCAGAAATCCTGGGCCTTTACAACAGAGTGGACTCTTTATACTTGGAAGCTCCAAAACTCAACCAGGAAATAGTCCCAATGTTAACTGAAATTGCTAAAAAGAGAGACCAGCATTTTCTAGATACTCAGAACTGTGTAGGTACAGCTTTGGTAGCCCTGGGGGCAGCAGTATCTATGATCATCGACCCCCCTGACGGAGGAGTCGATGAGGAGATTCTCATTGATTATTTGAGCCATGCTGGGCAAATGATGTCGGATGTGTTCCATCAACAGTCCGTTGCTCGAAAGTCTTTCATCACTCCTCAAATGGATAAAAGCATCAAACCAACTGTAGAGGACATGATTTCTGATGAGTGGTTGTACGGAGACAATCTCGTAGATAAGGTAAAAAATGGTAAAGAGATTGAAAAAGCCTGTGCACAAATCAACGATAAATCCAAGAGAGATCACTTCAAAACTCGTGATCAGGGAAACTACAAATACCCGTCTGCAGGCTTCAAGCAAACGGGTCAGAATCAGAAACGTCGCCCTCTCAAATGGAAGAGGAAACCGTTCCAGAGGTCTGCCCAGAACTCCTTCCAGAGATCATCACCGAGCACCACACACTCCACCCAAAACAATCCCTCAGACGACGACCCAGTCGTCATCCAAGAAATAAAACAGGTAGAGAAAATAGCAGGCAGATTATATCACTTCAGGAAAAAATGGGAAGAAATTATAAATGAGAAATTCATTTTAAATTGTTTAGAAGGTTACAAAATCCCTTTCACTCAAACACCGTTACAAGAGTTTCCGGTCAAACAACAAAAATTTACCAACGAAGAGGAAAAAATAATTGAATTAGAAATCTGAAAATTGTTGAAAAAAGGTGCAATTGAATCTTGCATTCCATGTAAAAGTCAATTCGTCTCTCCTTTCTTCCTCAGACCAAAACCTGATGGCTCTCTTCGTTTCATTTTTAACCTGAAAAAATTGAATAAGTTTATAAAATCTCCACATTTTAAACTGGAAGATATCAAAGTTGCCTTGAGTTTAATTGCTAAAAGAGATTTTATGGGTTCATTAGACTTGAAGGATGCATATTTTGTTATACCAATATGTAAAGAAGATAGAAAGTTCTTGAGATTCAAATTTCAAGGGAAACTTTTTCAATTTTGTTGCTTACCCTTTGGTCTATCAATTAGCCCATATATTTTCACAAAAATCATGAAACCAATTACTCACATGTTAAGACGTAAAGGTATTTTTACTGTTGTTTACTTAGATGATTTCCTTTTTATTCATAATTCAAAAGATTCTTGTGATCGAATTATCAAAGAGAGTGTCGACTTAGAAAGTCTTGGATTCATCATAAATTTTGAGAAAAGTTCTCTGTTGTCTAGTCAAAGATGCAAATTCCTGGGTTTCATCATCGATTCAGTAGATTTCACACTGAATCTCCCAGAGAAAAAGAAAAATCAAATAGTTGATCTATGTCATTATTTCAAAATTGGGAACCGATACAAACTCCGAGAATTTGCAAAATTTCTTGGTATTTTGGCAGCAGCATGTCCCGCAGTGGCATATAGCCTGATTCACACGAAAAGATTAGAACGAGAAAAATTTTTCTCTCAAATTGAATGGTGGAGATTATGAGGGAAAAATAATTTTAGGAGAGAAATTACGAGAAGACATAAATTGGTGGAGAACAAACGCATTAATTGGTTCAAACCCTATTAGAACTCAAAATTATTCTTGAGAAATTTTTTCCGATTCTTCATTAAAGGGTTGGGGTTCATACTTTGATGGCCAGAGTACCTTCGGTTTTTGGAGTACGGATGAAAATTTCTCAAATGATTACATAGTCTCAACAAAGTTATTTAAGTTTTCTCTTGAAGAACATGAGTGTATAATAATTATATAATTTTGAAAAATAGAAAAATGCATAAATGAACATATAAGATCTAAGAGACTCTTCCCTATCTGCACAGTCTTGTTTTGCTAGTAAATTTTCTTTTTAAGAACACTAACAGATTTCTACTACGCAGATTACGTAGTCTCAACGAAATTATTCAAGTTTTCTCTTGAATAACATGAATGTTTAATAATTATATAATTTTGGAAAATAGAGCAATGCAAAAATGAACATATAAAATCTAAGAGACTTTTCCTTATCTGCACAGTGTTGTTTCGCTAGTAGATTTCCTTTTCAAGAAAACCAACAGATTTCTGTTACGCAGATTACATAGTCTCGACAAAATTATTTAAGTTTTCTCTTGAATAATACGAATGTTTAATAATTATATGATTCTGAAAAATAGTGAAATACAAAAAATCAACACTTAAAATCCAGCGAACTCTTTCTTATCTGCACAGTCTTGTTTCGCTATTAGATTTTTTAAAGGAAAATCAACAGATTTCTTTGCACTTAAGTTTAGAGAAAAGAATAATCAGATTTTTGGCAATGGAGAGATTTAACAATCATCTTTTTTGGTGATATTCAAAGTGATATTTGAGCAATTATTGATTTGTAAACGAAATTCCTGACCGAGCATCTGATTCTCAAGAGGTTTGCTGTTTTCTTTATTACCCTTAGACTCTTCTGAGTTTAGCACTGATCGATTCGCTGAATAAAAGTCACCAGTGACTGTGGAAGGTACTTTATCCAATGATCCATCTACATTGGGCCTAGAGTTAGAGCCAGCACTGGCTTTTGTAGGAGTTACATCTGGTCAAGATGTAGTTGAACTTGATCCAGCGGTGGAGTTAGTGACCTTCGTTATGGATGATGCTGCTGGCTGTGGGGAAGTTGACGTTGACGTAGCACTTGGGCCAGGCAGGTTGATCGAACTGATGATTTTCTCACAAATCTTCTCCTTGCTTGATTTTGAATGGGTGACATATCCATTGGCTGCAGTCTCGCTCTTCCAGCCGCCAAGCCTCTTCAGGTCCTCCATAGTTCCACCACCCTCAACAAACAATGAAGCTGCAGTGTGACGGATGCTATGACTCGTATACCGTTTAGGGTTATCTAGACCTAGGAATGTAGCTACTGTGGTTGGCACACCACCCATTTTCTTAACCCCAACCGGCTGTTTTGTGCATTTACCCTTCTGCAGATTGATAAAGAATCTATCGTGATCGATATCTGTGGGACGAAGAGCAGCGTAACGGCGTACGATTCGATAGAATTCACCTTTTATTATAGAGGATCTTCGTATTCCATTCTTAGACTTCGGGATAGTATTAATGATCATGGGATTTTTCTTCTCACGATCTGTGTCAGAGTAGAAGAGCTCCAGGTTACTCGTCTTCGTATTAACCAATTCTTCCTTTCTGCAAGCTCCTAGGAGACCAACTACAAGTACAGTCTAAGAAAAAAGAGAAATAAAAAAAAATTAAAAATGTTGAATAATAATGGGCAATTCGACTGTATTTCTGTTTAAAAAATCCAATAGCAATAACTTTGTACTGAAGATCAATAATATATCATCGTTTTTACCTTTTTTTAAAACGAAATTTCTAGTAAATTTGTTGGTTCTTTTCAGTTTTCTTTTTATATGGTCAATTACATCATTTAGTCGACAAATTTGAACCGAAGGGAGGTGGAAATTATCTGTTTATCGACAAAAATTAATCGCAATATATTTAACAATTACAAAGACTTACCTTCTCGAATAAATACTCGGAATCACTCGCATTTGACAAAAAGTCTGCCACCTGGAGTCCAGTGAAAGTCGGAGCCTTTGTGGGTTCATAGCTTTTGGATTTCTTCTTTAAAAATTGCATCAGTTCACTGTAACCTCCAATATTAATCCCATGATTAAGTTGGACAGTAGTCTTCAATTTACTGAATTCGCTCCACAAGGTCGATGGGGCACGTATTTCCGCTAACTCGATGAAATATGTCAGTAATACACGAGGAAAAAACGATGAAGTCTCATGATCCTGTTGCCACTGCACAAAATTGTTGTAGGTTTTTGTGTAGAGAGTTCCAGATTTTTCTGGAAGCAAATCCCGTTTTGCTCGAGCGTATTTCTTTTGCAATTCAGGAGGAGTTGGAGGATTCGCATATTGCGAATCAGAAAACTCGTCTTCGGACATGTTGTGGTAATTGTCAGGGAACTTATTTTAAATAAATCTTCTTGATTTACGAATGAGTTGTTGAAAAGGCGAACGACTGATGCGGAATGGCTGACGCAATACGCAATTCAGTTGACACGACTGAACCGATGTTTTTAGATATGTACATAATTGGAATGATGCGGTCACGGGATTGGTCGAAAATTCAATGACTAGGCTAGTCTTCAATCGGCGACACAGTCGCAAACACCAAGGTATGATGGGAAAGTCAGCTATTGCAACCGAAAACTGGATTCAGTCATTGAAAAGTAACTTTTCGGTTACAGCCGTGAGAGTGACGAAAAGTGCCACTTTTCGCATGAAAAACAGTGTCCGAAAAGGGACTTTTCCAAGCACATGTTTCAAAAAAAATTTAAGAGTGGAGTGGGTCATGGCACCATCAACACTTTCCGTTCTGCAATATCTCTCATTACAGTTCACGATATCCATAACGATGGCTTAATTAGTCGTTTTTTACGAGGTGTATTCAAAGAAAAACCTAGTAAACCTAGATATTCATCCACTTGGGATGTTACTCCAGTATTAAATTACCTTGAAAAACTTCATCCCCTCAAAGATCTAAAACTGAAAGAAGCATCGGAAAAAGTGTCTTCACTATTAGCTTTAGCCACAGCCCAAAGACTTCAGACATTTTCAGTCATAAATATCGATAATGTCGTGATTAACTCAAATAATATAAGCATCAAAATACCAGATCTCTTAAAAACATCTAAACCGGGTTCATGTCAACCGGAGCTAATACTCCCCTTCTTCAGGGATAAACTAGGACTTTGCGTTGCATCTGCAATTTTAGATTACATGACAATTACTAAAGAGTTAAGAAAAGATAAAACAAAAAATTTATTCATTATAACTGTTAAACCTCATGGTCCTGCTTCGTCTCAAACAATTGGTCATTGGATTAAATCTGCACTACACAAAGCTGGAATTAACACTGATCAATTCACAGCATATAGCACCAGACATGCAGCAGTATCAACTGCTCACAATCGAGGTATAGACATAGACACTATCAGACGGAGTGCTGGGTGGGCTCCTGGATCGGAGACTTTTTTCAGATTTTACAAAAGACCCATCCTACCACCCAATGACCAATCCGCTCGAGCTGTGTTTCAATAATTCTAAGTTAACCATACGTTAAAAAATTATGTCAAAGAGTTAAACCAATGAATAAACGAATGTACGAAATAAAAATAGAATTATCACACTTATAATAACTCTAAAAAACTACATATTACTATCATCGAGAACGAGACTTAGAAATATAATTGGAAGATCGAACGAGCCCGCCGAAGGCGGGCGAAGTTCGATCGAAATTATATGAGAAGTCTCGTTCGAAGATGATAGTCTCCCGCCCTCTATTCTCCCTAAATAACTTTATTTCTTATCCCACTATCATCTTCATAACTTGTGTGATAATTCATTGGTCTTCACACAAAACAATATGAAGTTAGCCGCGAGAGGGCCCCCCTAGGGGGGGTAAGCGGGGATTCAAATTTTTACTTTACTCTGAAAACGTTGTGATGTGAGCATGACAAGCATGACTACATATTACTATCATCTACGAACGAGATTTCTCATATAATTTCGATCGAACGAGCCCGCCGAAGGCGGGCTCGTTCGATCTTCCAATATTCCATGTTTCTGGTGTTCACTCTTACTTTTAAAAGGAATCTCCAGAAGCTCAAAAAATTTGGGATCAAATCCATAAGTGGAGTTGATTGTTGCTAAATACCTAAAATCCAAACGTTCAATTGAAATAATCATTGGCTCAGAGCCAATGGATGGGGAAGAATACGGAGAGAGTAGAAATTGTGCGATGAAGATCATACCTGCGTACTGTCCGTATTGAAGGGAGTGGCAAGACCTGATTCATGTGTAAAACTCGATAGGTTGCTGGAGACTTCATGTGCATCAGCAAGGCAAGCACCATCCATTCTTCGCTGTATCGTTGATCATTGGCGTTGTTAGATTTCGCTGACGATATAATCTGTTTTAACATTACAAGTTGATTCTCCGAAATACGACCAGTCTCCACGCGCTCTGTCAATTTTTTATTTTCTATTTGGGACAATTTCAGCTGACAGCTTTCGAGTTCCTTCTTCAGCATTCCAATGGTCTTCTCAGCGCGTTCTTTGCTTCTCGTTGCAGTGCGAACTTTCATCCTCAGAGTGAGCCATTCTTTACGCCTTATAGGAGATAGGGGAATCCTCTTCTTTTTCGGTGCCTCGTTTTTATTCAATCGCTCAATTCTCTTCGCCACAGTTTTCTTTGCTCTTTGACAAAAAGGACAAATTTTGCCATCTGTGACAACGAGAGGACATGCCACATGTCGCCATGAATCTCCAGCATCCCTTTTAACAGTTTGGCAATCGATGAATGGCATTTTTTCCTGAGAATGCGACCCTGTGCAAATCATAGCACGATCCAACGTGGACAGTACTTGCTGCAACATCCCAACACTGGTGATCGTCGAATCGCAATTCCATTTTGCTGGATCTAATTTTTCCTCGAGTATACTCACTTGGAATTGCAAATCTTCAGTCATTACCATCTCTTTTAAAGCATACGTCTTAATATAGCTTTACCATGCTGAGACAAAAGCTCCAGAGTCCAGCCAGTGGGAACTTCAATGTTTTTTGCTAGATCTTCCAATTTAATTGCTGGGAGATTGTCCACTCCATTTTCTCCTCCACCACTAACATTCTCAGCCTCCTCAACTGACGTCGATCCAGGTGAATGTGTTTCAATCCCGAAAAGACTCTGGGAACCTGAACTTTGAGAATCAGTGTCCGAATTGCAATAACTAGTTGGTGGAGTGTCTGGGTTGGTGTATGAATCACTATTACCACGGGCTGAACTTGCATCATTCATTCCAGAGCTTGATTGAGTGACATTGATTGTCCACTGAAATTGTGAAGGAACCACTCCTTCTTTGCGCTTAACTCGTTGATATGGTATCTTCATGACTGTGCCGTTTACACCGTTGATGATTTTGTGAGTTAGCACTTCCCCTGGTAAAAAGTGATTGTGACATATTGGATCACCAATTTTTAGTTGTGGCAATTTTGTTGCTATTTTCCATGCGTCTAGGTCTCGAGAGTTCCTTGGAACTGTCAAAAATGGCCCCTTATCAGGGTTGGAGTCATAACCAACTGTACAACCGGTCACACTACATCGCGGTATTATTCAATCAAATTAACTTTACACTTTCGCTCACTTATTTCACTCATTTATCTCCATTCCATCCATTCTCATTTCATTTAGCTTTCTGAGGTTAGAGTGCACGACGTAAACAGGGCAGACGATGCAGGCGACACAGCGCGGATTAGTACACTCTAGCGACAGACGCGTGTCTGCGGTCTCTATAGAGAATATGGTTGAGTTACACCCCCCTGACCTGTGCAGAAAATGCCCCTCAAAACGAAAACATAGACGTATCCATGTTAAAAAATTGTCCACCAGCCGGATAATCAGGTAAGTATTAGTTAACACACATTAGAAATTATCATTATGACTCCGCTCAATTAACGTTTATGTCAAACGCAAAAGCTAGCGCATCAGAGGCAATATATCATCAGTGCCATAAGTGCGGTCTATACAACTGCTATTTGCTGTCACGCTCTCCGTCGTTGAAGTACAAGCAACCACCGCGTTATGTTTGAGCTACGAAATATTCACCGGTTAATCATAATTACACATTGAAATTAATAACAAGGTTTATTCCAATGATTAGAAACCTCTATTTCAATTTTGTTATCTGCTCGTTATTACATTGTTCTACTCAAATATTACGCTGGAGCATTTAAAAGAGACTGCAAATTCATAGAATGGAAGAAAAAACTTCAACTTTTCTAACAGTACTATAATAAGGTAAGTATAATATTTACCTATAATAAGGTAAATATTATACTTACCTTATTACCTTACAGTTATATACCTCATACTTTTCAACGTTCATGTGCAATGAAAAATAGCGCGCATCAAGAGCATTCTGCCAACAGTGCCGTAAGGGTGGACTGTACAATTGACATTTGCCGTCACCCACTATGTCATTGCAGTACAAGTAACCACTGTACTTGCCTCCACTTCGTAGGAAGGGGGTATAACCAATAATCTGGGATGGAATAGAACAAGTAACCATCGCTCTATCTTAGAGCCTGCAAATATTCAAGATTGAGGAATTAATTAGGAACAATGAAAACAGAAAAAGTCGCCTGGCGATGGAGAAATTCGGAGTTTTGGACATATTTTGCACATATTTTGGACATATTAATGGAGGTTTCATTCAACTTTCAAGAATCCTTCTCGAATGAGCTCTATCCATTCATACCAGTCTGCCTTCAAGTCTTTATGAAGATTAGAAAAATCGGTGGTTTTTAAAAATTCGGGTTTTCAACGACGAGCGAAAAAATTGTTGGCAAAATCTTTGTCTTTAACTGTAATTTAATTAGCTTTTTCATAAATGTCATTCCTACTAAACTCTATCTAATCTTCACACCAGTTAGAGGAATTAAAAATTGAACTAAAAATTAAATTATAAATTAAATTCTTTGCAAAATTTGCCAACTTTATATCAATTATTATTGACTGAATGAATTATCATTATTATTGGAAATTCAACACCAAATATACTGTTTACATGACCTTACATTCCTGATTATCCGTTTTGAATGAATCAATTATTATTTTAGCTAAATTTACGATTTTATTATGGCGTGAGATGATAACTATATTTATTTCGAACTAATGCAGTGAACAAACGTTACAGCGGGGTGAAGCTTTTTCACTGGAAATATAATTGAATTTAGGTGTTCACATTGAAAATGTACTCCTACAATGAGTGGCAGAACGACAGGACGAAGTATTTCATTATTACTAAATACAATGAACCATTTTCTTCACATATCATAATTATTAAATACCTAGGATATTTCCTGTGCTTACAAAAAATAGGATTTTTCTTCGATAATTAGAATTTTAGATCACTTAACCGCCACGTATTCACTCTATTAAATTTGAAAGGATTGAAAGGCTTCAACACCCCGAAATTAAACGCAAGAAACGCAGGTTTGAATCGGTGACACTAACTTGCTGTCTAACTGAAGTATTGCTGATGAACAACTTAGTGATTTTCTTCAGGACAGTTTTCATTAAGGTCCTGTCGTTAAGAGGAATTGCATCATTTGTCAAATATCGAGAGAGGATATGCTTATGTTCTTCGTTTAGAAGATCTTTCACTTGTTTTATTCGTGGTTCCTCCCCTTGGGCAGCATGAAAATAAGTAGCTAATACGCGAGCATACTGCCTCGTATATCGATCGGCTAGTTTATTATTCAGGCAATCATTGACGAACACTGCGATAATGTCATCAGCTATTAAAACCTCCCATATGTCGTCTTGTTTCTTCGTAACAAGGAATTTCCTAGCCTCATCACTAAAATGTTTATTAAACTGGTTCGACAGCATTTGCGAAAATTGCGTTCTTTGGCGAACTGATGTTTTCTTGTAGATGTCTGCCTGGTTGTAGCATTTGTGGCGTTTGTCATCTTTCACCCCATTATACATGCATTTTACACATGTAATATATTCATCGGCATTTCTCTGCATGGTTCACGATCGACGTGAGGGGACAAATTTACCAGTTGGATTGACATCACGACAATTGTTGTACAACAATAATCCGCGTCCTTTAATAGTTTCAACTAACCATTTTGATTCCTCTTTGTCACCTCGTTCTTCGGCGGCAATAAGATCAGTGACAAGTATCTCGTCCTTGTGACTGCTAATAACGTGCCTCTTCAAATGAATTGTTGATGTTTTACAATACGGACAAAGATTCGCTCTTCGTCCGCAGGTAGCGGCTTTAACGCTCTGCTCATTGCGTTTAAAATCACTCACAGGACCAGCAATAAGAGTAGGTGGTAAGATGCGGGGTGTGGTGGATGACTTCTGTCCGCTGATGACACTGTCGCGGTTGTTCTGGTGTGTGCGTCTTGCCATGAAGGTCTTGTACATCCTGCCGCACAGTTGCTGATATTTTTTATCATTTTTGATGGAGAAGAACATGTCGCACGGGATTCTGACTCCCTTAGCTTCAGGACACACACAAGGTTGGAAACAACCAACGTAATCATCCATCCACCCTTCACTTACAAAATTTACAGCCTCGCTCACGTTCATCCCTTCGTTGTATCCTTGATGATAGGTGAAAGGGAATACAACCAAATACTCATCTTCATTCTGAACAATTCTTGTAAATGTAATGTTGTTGGCAGTCAGCACGGAGGGCGGAATGAGGCTCGTCTTGTGCTGGAAAAATTGGCGATATTCGCTTGATTCGTCGGGATACAGTTCTCCAGCAAGATTCTCCAGTTTGAAACCTTCACTCGGTGGGATTATGTACCATATTTTTTTTTTCCATAGTGCAAATAATTCACCGAGGCGAACAACGAACCTTCGCAGTGTATAGGGAAGTGGCTGCCCGCTGTTCCCACGTAATTCCAGCTGGTGGTAATCCCGGAATATTCCCCGTACACCGAAGCACATTTTTGCAATGTTGAATTCAAATTATTCAATGGGATGAACAACCTATTATCTTCGAATAGGCTACCCTCCCCAGTAGCATAAAATGGGCTCCCTTGGGTCAGATTCTCCCAGAATTCGCTTTCAGTGATGGTCGTGCCATTTCGTTTCTCCACAATTTTGTAAAATCCTCCGAATGGTACTTTCGGTTCTCCGGGTCCATCGTAGTCTCGCAGTTCCGCAGGAGTTGCACGTGTCTGCCTCTTTGAACTTTTCGACTTTCCTGACGATTTTCCTTTCATGTGGACTTCCAGAGGTATTTCCAAGGTGGTGAAAGATTTTCCATTGAAGGAAACCATCTGGCGTCTTGAATAAGGCATATCATGCCCCAGATCCTTCAATATTGCGTAGCGTGATGGCGATTGGAACCCCGCGGGAGAAACAATTTTGAAAGCCCCGATGGATTTTACGTCCTCCAACCCCTCAAATTGTTCCACAAACCTCTGGAACTCGAATCCCGTGGATGATGGTGGATATGTTATCAATAATCCATTGGTGTCTCTGATGAAGGAAATACCTTCATGCTGCTCCATCACTGAAAACTACATTTGAAATAAAAAATTTAGGTACCTCTGTATAATTTATGTATCCCTGCTTGTGTAAATATCTGGTTATATGAAAAAAAGAAAAGAATTTCTCTACAATTATTATTCATAGAGCAAAATGAGATCCACAAAAAAAGTTATTACGAAAATTCTCCCGTCTCGTTCGCGTGCCAAGGTATTAACTAATTACTAAGTATTAGCGCGTTTGAATGACACCGATTGCATTATAACAATAGCTCATTATCCTTGCTTGTGCTAGAATTACAAATTTTAAATTTATAGTTTTTCAGTTTCATCAAAAAAATTGAATTGCGCGAGCAACATAGCATCAAATTCATCCCAGATATTTCGGTACTCCATCACCAAAGGAACCCCGACGTGATCATATTAAATAAATAATTCGATTGAAACGACTTTTGTCGCTGCTGTGAGTGATCAAAAAAACTTTATCTCTCTGCGGTGTAAACTCATGGTTAGTTTTATATGGTAACGCCGAGCCTGGCGTAGTCAAAACAAATAATTCACGTTCACCTTCTCCAAATAAACCACTGGAGCTGCACATATTTGATATAGCTTTCTTATGAATTGTCCTGGGAATTTTCCCCATCCAAATAGCAGCCAATAGAATTGGACTATTCGTCTACCTTTTATATAGTCAACACGGTATTCAGCTGCTAATTTCCAATAATTCAACTGGTAATTTGTCATGTTGACTATATTTATGAGAAACAAAAGATTCCGTGCCCAGTGAACCCCTTGTTGGAACTGTCAGATAGATTTTGTTTCATTTTTCGACTTTTGGATTGGGAAATTACCCTCCGAATACCACTTGTGCTTCAAAATTAATCAGGTATCTCCCTGAAGGTTCATTGCATACTAACGAAATCGTCTAGTTTTTCAGGAAAAATCACTCGTGCACTCGTGACTTTTTTAACCTGAAAAACTCGAGTTCTTCGTTCGTTTGCGAACCTATTGGGAAATACCTGATAATTTTGCAGCTTTTGTGGTATTACTTACGGGAATTCCATATATTATTGTTTTCCATAAATATGCAATTTTCTAAAATTATTTTCTTGATAGATAGGTCATCTTGTTATCTTAGAATTATTATGTCACTTTTACAAAGTATGCTGAAATTACTTACATTTTGAGGTTACTTCCGTACCACACAGGGGTTTTTTCCGTAAAGCCGTTAGTTGCAAAAATGAAGAAAAATCCAGTGGACAATAACACTCTAACGCGTCACTAAATATACAAGCCGTATAGAGTGGTCATATTGTACATCTCAAAGCGACTGAAATGATGGTAACGAAGGGTCGGTTGTCATATTAGAATTATTATTTCACTTTTACAATTTATGCTGAAATTACTTACATTATGATGATGCTTCCGTACCACACAGGAGTTTTTTTCCGTAAGCCGTTAGTGGCAAAAATGAAGAAAAATCCAGTGGACAATAACGCTCTAACGCGTCACTAAATATGAAAGCCGTACAGATCGGTCACGTTGTACACCTCAAAGCGTCTAAAATAACGATAACGAAGGGTCGATTCGGCGACAAGGGACCTGTAGTTTGGACAGAGACGGAGAACTTTGTTGACGTTTTGGCACGGGCCGATCGAGGACGACAATAACCGATGTCGACGTTGGTAAGGCAGATGCCTAGGAAGACGTGCATTTCAGCGGCTTGTGCCTCTGCCATTTCAGACACGCACCAACAAGTCCCTCAGCGGCCACTGGATTTAATTGAACCGATCGATTATTCTAAATCCAATTGATTGGAATTTGTCAGCATGGAATTGGAAACGGTCAGCCGAGTGAGCCTCATTGAGGACTAATACTTCTATGAACTGAGATTTTATGGAAGGTGTGCATTCTCGGGAGTGATCAAGTGGAGTGGTCCTGGGTTAACCAGAGAAGAAGAGTATTTCCGTAAGTACCCATTATACTATTCTTTAATATGCAGGGTGTGGCACAACGGACCAGGGGGGGGGAGGTAAAATGGTACCCTTAGTTAGATTCGGTATTCATAAAGGATGAAAATATAGAGAAAAAATTTTTAATGCATCAATTTTCCTTGCATTATTTGTTTTGAGTTTTAAATTTGTTTGTTTCGAGTTTTTAACTATTTAATTATCGATTAATGTTTTTTTTAATTCTTGAGTTCTCGAACGTTTGAAATTGGGCTTTTGAATTTTTGAACTTTGAATGTTCTGGACTTTTTTTTCCTAGGCTTCAAGCCCAAACATGTGATTTTACGAATATTATGATAAAATTAATAATTACTTCGATTCATAAATTTTTTTTTCTATTGCCATTCATCATCAAATGTTTATTTGAGATAGAACATGTATATTTTTGTTCACATGTAATGAAAAAATATGAGTATTTTGAGAGTTAAAAAGACGCTATTAGAGAGGCAATGTTAAATTATAAATGTTCACGTGTTCAGTTTGTTTTTTACAAATGTAGAAAAATACCAAAGTTCTCTCTCCTTTTCGGCGATATTACGACGAAGAGATTCGCATTTTTCTCGATTGGACGTGTGGAGATGAATTATATAATTAAATTGGGGAATAATCGCGTATGCCGAACCTCCGAAATGTAGGTTATGAATAATGCCAGAAGTATGAATGTGAAAAAGAGTATGAATGAGGAGTTTTAGTTCAACCCTGACCACCAGAGAATCATCAGGCACAGCAGAGGACCACCACCAGACCTGGGGAACGAGTTAGCACGCCCTGAACACCCTGAAATCACAACCTCACATATTCCAATGTTCCTGTCCAAGCACTCCAGTCCTGTCACAACAACAATCAGCTGGACGACATGTATCTCCCACTGGCCCGAAATTACATCACTAGGCCGCAGCACGTTACGGACCCACTCAACGTAATCAACCACGCACACGCATACCACTCAATCCTTTGTATGTGGAATCTATGAAACTCATCCACGAGGCGATCTGTTACTCCTGAAAGATGTCAGAGACCACCTGACCCTCGGGTTGTACACCTGAGATAAATAGACGGCGCCACCGTACAGCACGTGGCCGGCGAAATATGTAAATGAGACCGGGATTGGATAATCGTCAAATTCATTGCCAATGTCAGGGCCTGAGAGAAATGAAGAGAGAGCATGAGAAAGAGAGGGCAATTCCCACTTCCGCCCTTCTCACATCACTTCCATCTCTACCGTTAGACGTTGTACATCGTTTAATTTCTAAAACTTGTGTGGGTCTAATTATTTGTCAGAAATTGAATGTGTGGAACTCTACGGGGGATTTGGAAGAAAAAGTCTATCTGGGCGAAGCTGTAGCGATACTCTGGCGAATTATCCAGGCGGATTCAGAGGCTAATATCAGGCGAATATACCAGGTGAAATATCCGGGCGAATTATCCAGGCGGTATTCAATGGGAGAGCATGTGGCGAACCACTCCGGACGACGACATCGTGAGCCAGTAGGAATATTTAGCGTGAGTGTGCATATATCAATACGTGATTTCTGATGCGACGTTACTATTCTCGAGAAAAGGGGGCAAGTTAGGCTCTTTCGGGGCTCCTGTCGGCTTCCCCGACAGGAGAAATACTCTTGCCAACGGAGAGTATCGACTCCATCTTGGTAACCGCGTGGCGAAGTCGAGTCGGTGCAGTTGCGGAGCGATTTATTAAATTATTTCGGGTGTACCAAGCGATACGTCGGAAAATAATATTAGGAAAAAGCGACCGGCATTCATTAGGGATTTTTGTGAGATATTTATAATTTGGATGTATTACTTTATTTTCTTCTTTAATTTCATCATTGTTCTCCGGGGGCGCGAGTGAGAGAGAAATATATCTCGGGTAGTGTCGCGGGTAAGAGGCCTTGTGAAAGCCCACGTGGTGTCTCCGGACCTGCGTTGTGTACATTTGCCGTTTGTAAATGAATAAAATAATAACCGAGCCTCTCCATTGTTCTCCGGAAAGCAAATTATTCATACGAGAATACGCAATTGAATAACTCCAGTGAAGGTGGAGAGACCATTTTGGGGCTTGGACAGATAATTCAACAGTTAGTTATTACTTGGAGAATTTAAAAGTTCTGAGGAGACATATTTTGTACATTTTTACAATCGAACAGTAGTCTTAATAAGCTTTAGCTTCTTTGACTCACAAGAGACTCCATTCATTGTCGTAAATGACAATAAACCGTAATTCAGGGGTTCTCCCTGAAATGCTCCAGCGGAATTGAGTATGACAAAAATGTATGGGAAAAAATAAAACTAAATTAAAATCGAGATGTTTAATGATTTAGGAAAACCTTATTGTTAATTTAAATGTTGATTTATCGTTGATTTTTGCCTTATTGCGCTCTCGAAGATAACGTGGTTGTTCCTTGTACTTTAAGGACGAAGTTCGTGACTGCAAATGGTAGTTGTGGGGACCATGCTTACAGTATAGCCAACATATTTCGTCATTTTGCTGATTACACATACGTAAATCAGCAATTTATGTTAGAAGTGATTATTTTGCTATTTAATCATTTGTGCGTAGACATCAAGTTAAATGATTTATTATTCGTGAGATGCAGTATGGATTAAATTTCCAACGTGTACATATTAATTCACATTGGTACACATAGGTTTCCATAGACCTTAATGAAGATTTCTTATGTAGAGACTGGTCTTAAACATGTTTCCTTGCTTCGTGACCTATAAATATAATTAAAATGAATGAAATCATTCTGAAAATTTCAAATACTTCCGCTGAACAAAGAATTCTCACGGAGGCGCCTCCGGTCCACGCGAGACATGCGCAGAATGGCTCAAAGCGGACTCCCTTCCACAAACAACCACAGTCACGACCCAATCTCTTGAGTTCGGTTTTGAACATCATTTTGTGAAATAAAGTTTATCTGTTGCAAGATCATGGAGAAGTTAATAGGTATGTTGGAAAATTCATTTTCATTCTAGTTGTTCTATAATGAAGTGCATCACCCTGATGGATCAAACCCACCGTCAACTCAGGCTTACTATACTATACCCTATACCCTATACTATACCCTATACTTTTTGGTGTAACTCCCAAGAACAAAGAGGAAATCCTTGGGTGCATGCGTTAAATTTTAGAATCATCATCGTGTCGATAGTTATTAATTTTTGGAAACCAAAAACTTCAGGCACTACACAATATAATAATGAAGTTCCTAAAGTTTTATAGGTTTTGAAAATTATTAAATATGGACACGAGAACGATTCTAAATTTCAACAGATGCCAGGGGTGGGTTTGATTCATAAAGGCAAGGGTCAGTTATTATTTAATGGTACGATAAATTATGTTAACATTCCAGAGGAATATGGCACCAACGTTTCGGCGAGTTTTAAGGGGAAAGTCCGAAAACCTGATGGTGGAGTTAGCGGAGAGCAAAATTATCTCGGGTGAGTGTCAGATAAGAATTTTGGATGAAGAAGTCATTGGTTCCGGAACTACGTCTAGGCGATTTAATTGCTAACAGTATCCCTTGCATGTGTTGAATTTTAGAATTGTCTTCGTGTCCCCAGTTATTAATTTTTGGAAACCAAAAAAGTTCAGGCACTGCTCAATATAGTAATGGAGTGCCTGAAGTTTTTTCGGTTTCAAAAATTATTAAATATCGACATGAGGACGTTTTTTAAATTCAACGCATGCCAGGGGTAACGTTACCCTTTCATATATTATAATAAAATAATTTACTTGTATTCTAGTGGAACTCCGTGGACATGGAGACGATGCCATCGTCATCATAAAGTTGGACGATCAAGTCGTCAATATATTCGACACAGCAGTGTACTTTGAGAACGAGAAAAAAAAATAGACCTACATAAAATATTATCCCGGGGAAGCTGGAATTGTATTTTCGATCTCCCTTCATCAATTGATTTACGATTCGCACATACAGGAATCAAAATGTGTATTTTATTGATTAAAGAATTTTAATAAAACGAAAAATATTGTTTATTTTCTACATATTATGTAACCCAAAACCTTATGATTATGATTAACGACATCCAATTGTATTTCTTGCATTTGTCAGAATCAATCAGTAGTTTTTTGATTGTTCAAAACGGTAATGGCTTTGTTATTCACTGGATCGATGGTTCTTCATTTTATTATTCTCATTGTATATCCAATGAATGTTTTTTTTTCGTTTCGTTTTATTCTTTATTATGTAATTCTAAACTAATAAAAACTCATCATTATATCGCCATATTAACAAATTTTAAGTTCATTTTAGGTTATGGCACCTGTGGGACGTCCCTCAAGTGTGCCGGACGATCAAATCATTGCATTGATACAGAAGAATATGAAGTACTTCGAGAGCAATGATTTCCCCGGTACATCTCACCATGTGTGGACAAAGATGAGCCTGGAGCTCAAGGGGAAATGGTTGGCTCATTCAGTGTACACTCATGTGACTGGAAATAAAAAGAAAAATTTGACTACTGCTCGACAGAACTGCGGAATTTTCACATCACCCCCAAGAAAAACGAAAATGAGAGAAGATATCACTTGTGAAGTCCCCAATGGAGAGTCTTTGTTGTTGAACAATGACTCATTATTTGAACCTGAAGATGTTGGTGCTGGTGTGGAGGATTTTCACCTGCTATTGACTGCACTGGAGTGGGAGGGGATAAAATCTGAGGATACTTCACAATCGGGAGGAGAGAGGTTGAGACCTAATGCATGGGTTTCCATCGTTTCCAATGCCTTGTACCTGAGATACAATATGCCTTGTGCGATGATTGGAAAGTGGTCTCAGGTCAGCATCAGAGAAGATGGTTCTGTTTTAGTGAAATTCAAGGCCACTTGTAAAAGTAAATCATGTGGAAATATTTACATGGGGATAGGTGCCACAGATACAGAAACAGGGAGACTTAACCTGAACATTCAAGCCCGCGATACTCGTCATCAAAAGCATGAAGACGTTAAACGACCCTTGAGAGGCTCAGAGAGAGTGCAAGTGCGAGAGGCATTGTTAAGAGAAGTCCCAAAGAATTATCGACAGAAATTACTTCGTGAGGGGATGGCATTTGGTGAATCCATACCTCCAACGATAAGGAGGGGGTATATCTATCGTCAAGCGAAGATGGAAGCTGTGAAAGAAACATATGGTAATGGACCTAGGGATACAAGAGATCAGCTGACCATCATCCGAGATTTACGTGCAGATCCTAAATACAAGACGAGCATACTCGATATCGGACTTGATCCTTTCCATTTGATTTACTGTACACCTGAACAAGTCTATGTTTTTAAAGAATATAATCGGGTGGTTAAAGATTCCAAAGTCATGGCTGATGCTACTGGAAAATTGGTCACCAAATTCGAGAAAGGTCCTGGGTATTTAACTGGTCACATATTCTTGTATACAGTCACTATAAGTTTCGAGAAGAAGACCATTCCGGTATACCAGGTCCTAACAGAGAGACAAGACGCGGATTTCTTAATTTTTTGGTTGAGTCGTTGGATCAGATCATTCAATTTATCACCTCCAAGACAAGCCATCAGTGATCAGGAAAGGG
>NW_021680462.1:74629-74947 GCF_001412515.2 Diachasma alloeum | reverse complement strand
GAAATATTAAACAGCCGATTTACATAAAAGAAGACTGGTCCATTTAACATTAGCAGGAGGATTGACAACCAAGGCGGTTCACCTCTTCAAATCCTAGAATCTTCAAGTAGTTGGCGCCAACACACAGCAAATATGGTACACTACGAGGTACGTAATTGCACAGTTTATTCACCGAAGGTTTCTCCAACGGCCGTAAGGAAACCTTCAATGAGCAGCTGATGGAGCTTCACCAAAATTCAGAGACCAGGAAACATGCAAATTTAATGTAATCAACTGCATACAAATTGCGGAGCTATCACCACAGATGATCAACAACTG
>NW_021680462.1:74333-74515 GCF_001412515.2 Diachasma alloeum | reverse complement strand
GGGACCCCAAAGGCTCCAGGATTGAGAGATAAGTATCACGTTCCATTTATCGTTATTTTGGCAAGTGATACCTCTCTCAACCTGTGTTTCTCCCCCCAGCAATCATCAGCCTCGAGTTCGACGATGATCAACGGAATTTACACCTCCTTCGACTCGACAGTCGGCGCTTTCGCCAACTGGAG
>NW_021680462.1:65242-71965 GCF_001412515.2 Diachasma alloeum | reverse complement strand
GCAATAATTATCTGAAGAATTCATTAATACCCATTGAATGAATGACCCAACCGAACAACGTGGCAGCTTCCTCAGGTGGATTCATATAGTTGAAGAACCCCGTCCTCCTTCTGTGAATCGTCAACTTCATCAGAAACGATCTTATCCCCTGATTTCAGGCTTTCCGTCCCTTTCATATTCCTCCCACTCATGAGTACTCCTCGATGTTTTTTTACATGATAATCCTGACATTCCGGGAATCACTCGAGGTTGACTTAGAGCCATGACTGACTGTTCAGCAACTGTCCTCCAGGATCATAACAATTTTTTATTTTCTGAGAAAATTAATGTCTGCGGGATCGTCACGTTCTCATGGATTTTTTTATGAGCTTCCAGGATTTGGTTCCTCTCGTTCGCTCTCATATTCACACTCATGAACTCGAACCATTTCGTCATCAATAAATAAAAACACTTCATTACATAATGTTAATTAAACTTTGTTCAAACCACTAGTTCCAACTGTTTCCAACCGAAGTAAACACAGCTGACGCATTCTGGGGAGGGGGAAGCACAGTTGACAGACATAGAGACGGTGCATGAGCGAGTGGGGGCGCGCGCCGTGATAACATTGGAAAATAATTGTTTAGAAAATAATTATCAATTCCCAAATTCCGAATCAATTTTTTTTGGACTTCCCAAATTATTCCGCATCGATTTATAAGGGTTTACTTGATATTCGGTCATATCACCTGCTAACTATACGCCGTATCAAGACTAATTAATTATAAATAAACTATCAACTCCTAAATTATAAAATTATATTCCTAAATTATCCCAAATTATTCCCAAATTATCTAAATTGGTTTCATTCGGAAATGAGTTATTTTCCTGCTAATTATATGTCCGTCAAAACCTAGGTTTTCACAACTATTAGATTTTTCTACGTTATTGACCTGTCGATAACGTAGGAAATCCCAAAAAATTATCGATGCTCTATTCAACCGCGTATGTAAGTGGCAACTTCATAAATTATTCCCATTGTTATTATTTAGTGAGGGGGTTTGGATATTTTGCCCACGGCTTTCCAAGCGATCAAATAATGTGTTCAACAATTTTTCTGGGATTCTTTGCTTTTTTTTCAGCTATGCACCCTTATAATACCCTTAAGGAGTAGCAGTACCCCTTGCATGTGTTGAATATTAGAATTGTCTTCATGTCCATAGTTATTAATTTTTTGGGTTTCAAAAAGTAATAACTATGGATACGAAGGCAATTCTAAAATTATTCTAAAATTCAACACATGCACCAAACAAGTCGTATTTGCACCAAGAAATCCGTTCATGAAAATCACCGAAACAATCGAGTGTTTCATGAATATTGTGATGATGTGAATAGGGATCATTTCTATATGGCATTGCCCTTTATTTTAACGCATCGTCTTTCCAAGAATGATGGAAGAAATTGACGCGTTATAATTTTTTTTCTTCTTCTGTATGGAAAAACTTCTTCAGAAATCGTAATTTGATAAAACATCCACTTACTATGGAAGGAACAAAAAATACAAATTTATTTAACAATTATTCATTTACTATCCCCGATTAGAAACTGTTGTTAGAAAATAATTTGATAAACTTTGAATACAGAAATTCCTGTATATAAAATTTTAATTCATTTCCCAGTTTATTCCTCTTCACTTCGAATGGAAAAATAATCCAGTGAAAGATAATGATTCAAAATACGTCACCTTTATTTATAATTCATCAATACGCCTTGTATAATTACTACGTCGTAACGGAAATTAAGTGTCAGTGTATTGCATCGTGCTAATTTTGTTATTGCCCCTCTCAACATGTTATTTTCACTAAAGAGTTTATGCTAAAAACACTCTGTAGTATACGAAGTTCATCAAGATCACAGTGAAATTAGTAGATAGAGACTATACTCAATACTCCAGTAATTTTCATGGACGTATTCAAATTTTGAAATTTCATAGTAGTATGAAGAAAATCCTACAAGGAATTCGAAAATATGGCAACTCATATCACATCGTTATTCATAGAAATTATATCTTACGAATCCAATGAAAATCTTGTAAATATTAGTAATAATATCTCGGAAATTGCAACGCTCATTCACGTATTTACAGTACACGTTTCCTCTAATCACTCGATCGATAAAATTATTTGACCATATTGTAGTTTTCACATACGCATGCAAAATCTAAGTAACTTATGTATGATAGAAATGACGTGAAGTCTCCAAAATTTACCAACACATCTTGTCAAATTATTCATCACAATTGTATGATAAGAATACAATGAAAATCATATTAATTTCTGTGAGAGTAGCACGAAAATTCATACTCTCATTCATGTATTTACATCACCTGTCTGCTAAATTCCCATGAGTATGTTTAATTAGCATATGAAATGGGAAATTGAACATTTTTTGTGGGAAATTTACAGTACGATGAAGATGTAATTACATATTGTATCCGAAATTCGTGAAAATAACATACGAAAATCACAAGACAACTTTGGTTTTTATAAGAAAATAATAATTTTCACATATTTCATATGAAATACACAATACTCTGCATGGATATTACTAATGTGTGCAATGATTTTCCTGGAAAGAAATATTAATTTTTCATTTTTCTACAGTGATATTGATTTTCTCATACCGGAGTATTGTAAATGTGTTGTAAAATCACAATTTTTTTAACAGTGCGAGTAGAAATTTCATCGGGGCCCCCAATGTGCATTGGGAACCTATGAGTTTGTTGCGGGTTCCTGACTCATCGGTTGCACCCGACATGTAACCCGTAGCTTCCAAATTCAACAATGTAGGGACGATCATTGCCGGTCACAGATGAGTTTACCACCGATTACTAACTTATGTAACTCAACCCGTTTGCAACTTATAAGGTGTTACAGACGTTCAATTGTCCAAGTCCGGCCGGGCATAACTGGTCGAGAATGCATCAGTAGCCTAAATAAGGGTCAAAATCAAGGGGCAGAAATGAAGGCCAAAACTAAGGCTCATGAGGGTCACGAAGGCCAGGGATGAGGGTCTGAAATGTTATCAATAAGGCTCATTAATTAGGGTCAGCAATAATGGTCAGAAATAAAGGTAAAAAATAAGGGTCAGAAATGAGGGTCGCTAATAAGGATCAGAATTAAGGTTTAAGCTTAATAATCATGAATCATTCGTCAGAGAATACAAATCTTCGCCTTATCTGGAATATATAAATGTTATATTCCCAAGAAACAGGATACACGGAGAGAAATTTTCTACGAAAAGTCTAGTACGAATACTGGAAAAAATCACAATCCATTGGCTGTGAAAAATTCTAGTGCTGTTGAGGAAAAATTTCTTGGTATTTCTGGTAAAATTTCTGAGGATTTCTGTGAAATTTTCACAGAAATACAGAGAAAAATTCACGTTTTCCCCAATAAAATTTCTAGTGCCGGTACTGGAATTTTTTCCTGGCCGTCACTTTGCGGCTCTTTTCCCGTGCTAGCACTAGAATTTTTCGAAAAAATTTCTCTCCGTGTAGTGGACTTGGACTTCAGCACAACAGACGACCACCAAAGTTAAGTAACATCGAGTAAGGTTTGGAAATGGATGGGTGACCACTCAATGGAAATGGAATTTTTCTTCTTTTTCGGCGTGTATAAATCGATTCTTACCATTGCGCATGCTTTTCCATGGCAATTAATGAGTTATTCATCATTGACAAATCGTTAATAATAATTAGGTGAATAAGTAATCACGTGAGTTTTTGATGGGTTACAGCAAACTACTTATAACTTGTGAGATAACTGTGACGTTTTCATAAGTTCTTTGTAGGCCGAAATATATATGGAACCGGTGACCATGTCGGATGCACCTGATCGGTAACTGATGATAAACCGAGGAAATTTCAACTCGGGATGATCCTACGTAGAGGATTCTGTCACTGATTGAAATGAAGTAGTAACAAAGAAAGATAACAGCCATAAAATATTCAACGATTTATCGGCAATGTCACGCCGGATACAGTGTAATTGTAAGGAGAGCTTGGAGTAGCAGAGCGAGTACAAAACCAATTTCTTTCGTACTCATTTCAGCAGCTGTACCTTTCCCGGTATTGCACAGGGATTTTTCGCAACATGCTGTGCACGCATAGAGCTTCGTTCTTTCTCCAATCACTATACAACCAGGCTCACATTTGTTCGTGCAGTTTCTTTCGATGGCCCACATCATGGGTTCAGACGTAGAATTTTCTGTACTTGTGGTGAAGGAGAATCTTTTTACCTGCAGAATCAATGAAATTATGATGAAAACAGATGGTTATGTAATCAAATAATTGAAAATTATTTTCGCCCTCAAAATTTATCATCATTGGCAATTTATGTGTTTGAAATATCAATTTTTGTTGACATAAATATAGTATAATTATCAAGCAATGAAGAAAGCCAACTAAAATGAAAAACAAATTCCATTCAGATAATTGAGATTATTTTTTTTATTTATAGTGAGTTTATGCGGAATATTATCTAACATTAAGGGTATAAACTAGCGGGATTCAAAAGTTCTGCAATTAAAAAATGGCCTTCGTGAAGCTCTTCCTTTATGTGTAATCCCGTCAAATATATCTAGTGAAACATATAGAACCATCAAATATAGCGCAAATGTCCAAAATTCTTAAAAACATTGCAGGCGGCGCTATCTTCGACACAGCTATAATTGTCCATGGATACGTCCATGGTCTTTGCTTCTTTCTCTAATTTCCAAGAAACTCCTTGCATTCCCTCAAATTTGTCTATTAGGGTTGAATAGGAAATAATATATTGTGATATAATCGCGACGGGTTTTTCATAAAAGTTGGCGGCCAACTAATCACACCGGCTGAAAAATCCGGTCACACATGTGCCTGAACTACATTTTTTTGACAAGTAAATCACGGATGAAAAAATTTAATAGAAAAATATAGAACAATCGAATTCTGTTGACTTTTTCTATTAAATGTTTTCTACTGAACATGTCAATAGAATCAGCCAAAAACTAATAGAAAGTTTGATAGAAATTCAATAGAATTTTCTAACGAATTCGATAGGTTTTTCAATTAAATTTTTTCATGCGTGATGAAGACCCATTTCGGTACGAGGTGAATGCAACAGCGGTGATAAAAAAAATTTCTGGTGCGTGTAGTCTGTTGAAAATCATCCTTCAGTTGGGCTAAATGTCGAATTTTGCTCGCTCGGAAACCTTCGGGCATCGACGAACACGCACGAGAACGATCGTGCGTGTCGTATCTTTAGTACGCCATCGAACTTCATCTAGTGAAAGTGCCGGAAAATTATCGCAGCTATTATCGAACATTATAATCGCAAATCATCTTTTTGTTAAGTTGTATACAGTCCACTCGGAAATCATCTATTTATTAAACTTTGTGTTGTGTAATTTTCAGTGCATAATAGTTTGTTGATTAAAGAAAACTCATCAAATTACCTCCGGCTAATTATCAACCCCTTACCGGAATCTCACTCTTCCTCCCGACCACCCGGCTCATCAAATCGTGATTGATTTCTAACATTGGTCCTTCGAGCCGGATAGTGGAGTGTAAAAGTGCGGTGTTGAAAGTGGATAGTCATCAAGGACAGGGACAAGAGACAGTGTGGTGAAGTGCAGTATCACGTGTGGAAAATCAACGCGTTTGTGAAATAGACGCTCTGTGTGCCACGAGGCAATTCGGGATTCACAAGACAATTAACGTGGACAATCACCAGAAAAAATTCAGTGCTATTCATCCAGAATAAATCCCTCAGAGGATTAGTGCTGTGGCCTCATCGAAGTTTGTGTACATCGTACACTGCGCGAATTGAAAATCATCGTTGGTACTTGGCGGATTTTGATACTCATCGGATTCCTTCATTCTCAATCCGTCCGACTTTCGGCAGTGAACCTCATCAGCGTGAGTCGAGGAGGCATCCTCACTCTCGCTACACTCGTATTACCTATATCGGCGTTCAACGTGCGGGTATCATCATCTCTTCCACGGAGTCTCAACGTATTCATCAAAATTCGGAAATCTACTCGTTCAAACCACATCACTACGTCTTCAGAAAGTCATCAAGTTTATCAACGCAGGGCAACTCAACGAATGAACAAGCTTGACAGAGACGTCAAGGACGTTGGCAGGGTCGACAAAATTTCGGAGAATTATCAAAACTCAAATTTGAAAAATTCATCATCGAGAGAACATCAACGCAATGGTTCATCTACTCCGAGCCCGGGAACGCAGGAAACATTTGGATGGAGAGGTAAAATATCATTTATCTTCTATCAATTTCGGCAAATGATACCGCCCTCATCCATTGTTCCTTTCCCGAGGTAACTCATCTTCAAGGACATTTACAAGGTCAACGGCGATTGAGGGAATTTACGACTCTCTCAACTCTCCAGAGATCTCAACGGTCGAATCTTCAGGGGACTCCAACTCCGNTATCGGGACCAGTTGGTTGTAACGACTGCGTAGCCAAATCATCCTTCAAAACATCAACGTAGACGGCGAATCAACAATTATTAGAACTCCTAAAAAAGTTCTGGCTCCAGGAGNCCGCCCTCATCCATTGTTCCTTTCCCGAGGTAACTCATCTTCAAGGACATTTACAAGGTCAACGGCGATTGAGGGAATTTACGACTCTCTCAACTCTCCAGAGATCTCAACGGTCGAATCTTCAGGGGACTCCAACTCCG
>NW_021680462.1:64733-65062 GCF_001412515.2 Diachasma alloeum | reverse complement strand
AGCTACAAGTAGACAGCTCCGACGTTCTTATCTGGTTACGTCGTCATCGTTTAGTATTTGGTGCGGACATTGTGAAAATGTTTTGCCAGATTCGTATTCATCGAGATGATTGGGATTATCAACGGATCTTCTGGAAAGACGACGAAGGAAAACTCATNCCTGTCAGATCACTCATCGAGATGAAAAGGTCATCGACCTCTCACAATCAGACTGGAGATCATCANTAACTGACGAAAGTCACATACGGCACCAGCTGCGTACCTTGGTTATCTCTGAGGGTGCTGAAGCAGTTGGCCATCGACGAAGGCCACCGATTCCCGTTGGCCTTA
>NW_021680462.1:64266-64544 GCF_001412515.2 Diachasma alloeum | reverse complement strand
TATAAAGCAAAGACATTCACCGAGGACACCATCACCAAGCGCGTAACCTTGTCCAAGATTGCGCAAATCTACGATCCTTTGGGACTCATCGCGCCGGTGATCGTCGCGGCAAAGATACTCATCCAGGAATTATGGCTGCTCAAACTTAACTGGGACNGATCATCAATCAGAGAAATACCACATTGGACAACAACGCCATTCAAAACAACGGCGTGTTGGAGATCTTCGACAATCAGAGAATCATCAGAACACTCATCAAGGGCATCATCAACAATCAG
>NW_021680462.1:54747-64234 GCF_001412515.2 Diachasma alloeum | reverse complement strand
CCCGGTACATCGGAAATTCAACTTCATGGATTTGCGGACGCATCAAATCTGGCAATGGGCGCATCGGTCTATCTCCGTACATCCGCAGCGACATCGGGAACGTCTGTCACCTTGGTTTGTGCCAAGACCAAGGTGGCACCTCTCAAGAAGAAGACCATTCCAAGACTGGAGCTCACGGCAGCAGTCATGGTCAAAGAACTCGTGGCTTATGTCAAAAGGGCTTTAGAATTGGACAACATCGATATCTATCTATGGAGCGACTCATCGGTAGCCATCACCTGGATCAACGGGGACCCTGCCCGTTGGAAGGATTTCGTACAGAACAGGGTTCTTAAGATACGAGATACCCTGCCCTCTGTAACTTGGAGACACATCAATGGGAAGGAGAATCCGGCGGACTGCGCATTAAGGGGTCTCACCCCGACACAACTGGCGGAGCATTATCTATGGTGGACAGGGCCATCATGGCTTGTCCTGCCACCAGACCAATGGCTAGCATCATCAATGGACCTAGCATCAACAACAGAGGTATCATCAGAAGCGGCACAGGAAGCGAGGCCGCCCATCATCAGCTCACATCCAGTGCAGATTGTCGAGGCAAATACGCTAATCATCAGATACTCATCACTCACAAAGCTACTGCGGATTACAGCTTGGGTAAACCGCGCAGCAAAACGCTTCAGAAGACAGCCGCTACCCGATTCTCCACAATTGGAACCAGAGGAACTCGAAGAGGCGAGACTGTTTTGGGTCAAATACACGCAGCAGCTCTACTTCGAGGCAGAAGTTAACACGCTGAGGGACGCAAACCCCTTAGCAGCCAATCATCGTATGGCAACGTTGACGCCATACCTGGATAACGACGTCATGCGATTGGGCGGACGTCTAAGACGATCAACAGAGGTACTGGATCATCGGGGGACGAGCTCCAGTATGCTCCCACATCATCAAATGCGTAATTTGCGCACGTCATCGAGCATTGAGGGCTCAACAGCTGATGGGACAGCTGCCAACACGACGAGTGACACCATCGAGGGTCTTTCTCCACTCAGGAGTAGACTTCGCAGGCCCAATCAACATCCTGAGATGGAGAGGATCAGGGGCAAGCAAGACAATGTACAAGGCTTACATCTGTCTGTTTGTATGTTTTGCTACTTCAGCAACACATCTGGAACTGGTAACGGACCTCGCAGCGGAGGGATTCATCGCAGCGTACAAACGCTTCACATCGAGACGGGGCATCTGTGCAACCCTGTCCAGCGACAGGGGTGTCAACTTCATCGGGGCAGAGAGAGAACTTCAAAGGTTATTCGACCAGGCATCAAGCGAATCGGCAACTATCAGGGATCAGCTAGCATCCGACGGAACGAAATGGAAATTCAACCCTCCTCACTCGCCGCACATGCGAGACAAGTGGGAGGCTGCAGTGAAATCAACGAAATATCATCTACGAAGGGTCATCGGAACCTCGACCTTGACGTACGAAGAATTTACGACTCTTCTGACGCAAGTCGAGGCCATACTTAACTCTCGACCATTCTGCCCACTCACAAACGACCCGCAGGACACATCAGCCCTGACACCAGGATACTTCATCGTAGGAGAAGCGCTCACGACAATTCCAGAGCCTTCACTTCAGCAGATCAACACAACAAGACTGGACAGATGGCAAATCATCTCCCAGAGGCTTCAGAATTTCTGGGAACACTGGGCACGAGAGTGCATTCATCGTTACCAGCAAATTTATCGGTGGAAGCAGCCAACAAACGAAGTAAAAATCGGTTCGTTGGTCCTCATCATTGACGAGCGGGAGCCACCAGCCAAGTGGCCTCTGGCTCGAGTCATCGCAATTCATCCGGGACAAGACAACATGACCAGAGTTGTCACACTGAGGAAAGGCAATCAGGAGACTCAAAGGTCCATCCACAGGCTGGTGCCTTTGCCGATCAACGACGACCTTTTGGAAGGTCAACAGTGATACGTCATCATAATCATCAGATATACATCGTCACCTGGAGGTGACGCAGGGCGGGCGGGATGTTGAGAATCATCCTTCAGTCGGGCTAAATGTCGAATTTTGCTCGCTCGGCAACCTTCGGGCATCGACGAACACGCACGAGAACGATCGTGCGTGTCGTATCTTCAGTACGCCATCGAACTTCATCGAGTGAAAGTGCCGGAAAATTATCGCAGCTATTATCGAACATTATAATCGCAAATCATCTTTTTGTTAAGTTGTATACAGTCCACTCGGAAATCATCTATTTATTAAACTTTGTGTTGTGTAATTTTCAGTGCATAATAGTTTGTTGATTAAAGAAATCTCATCAAATTACCTCCGGCTAATTATCAACCCGTTACCTGAATCTCACTTTTCCTCCCGACCACCCGGCTCATCAAATTGTGATTGATTTCTAACATAGTCTCTATGCGCGACTGAAGTGAAACTGATCCTACTGGAAATTTTGGGAAAAGCAAAGGGTTGAAAGACAGTTTTTTTTGTACCAACATCAAGTAGTTAATCCTCCTTCGTGAAAGTTGGACCAATTCACTATTTGGGCGATGGAGTGGGGACAGCCAGTCCTTACGGAAAGCGCCTAGAGTGGTGGAAACGACTCTCACTGTCGGGAGTAAAAATTAGCTGATCCATATTTCCATGCTTAACTTTATTTGTTCTAGTGTTCGGAATATTGTGTAGAAATTTGGACTCAGTCCAACCCTTGATCATCACATTGGAATCTACCATAGGGTATCACGTCATATAATCCTGGTAAAAATGATCCGTGACAATTTAATCCTGTAAAATGATCCTACTCAAATTAATCTAGATGCAATATAATCCTGATCAAGATAATCCTAAACAAAATGATCCTGGATGATTTGATCCTGAGATTTTTTTAACCATTATATTGCTGTCAATTTCAATAAATAATGATAACTCTGTGTTAAATATTTTCAATTTTCGCTTTCAATTGAGGGGAATTGTATTCTAGAATAGTGGCAATTGTTTCTTGTAAGTGACGATTGTTCTTTTTCCTCTCATTTTAATTTTTCCAGGAAATTAATTTATGTCTAATTTGTGTGTAAATACCGAACGTGTTTGTGTGACGCTATGTAGAAAATTCGATGTTAAACTACTGAATGTTGTTAGAAGTTGTGACAGGAATAATATCAGCCCGGTGGCTTGGCGCAGTAATAGTAAGTTCGTTGCCTCATATGCGAAAGGTTCCGAGTTCAAATCCCGGCCGGGTAGAATGGTGCGATCTAACCATTTAAAGTCTTGATCATCATCGCAGTATACCCTAACCGGGTCGAAGCGATGTAAAATAATGATAAAAAAAAAAGAAAGAATATCTTAAAGTATCTCAAGGGAATCGCTTATTAGTATATTTCGATACCAGTGCGACGGGGTGGCAACGAGTGTGAAGTTGGCGGCCCGAGGCGAAGCCGAGGGCTGCCAATCATACGAGTTAAAACACCCCGTCGCACGTATATCCGAACTATATTTTTTGTTAGTGATGTTACGTTCAGCGAGTGCCGAACTGTGCCATTTTTCGTTTACTAGTAAACGAAAAGTTTTTTCGTTTACACATTTCGACTTTTCGTTTACTAGTCAACGAAAAGGCACTTTTCGACACGGGCTGAACGTAGCAGCAGTGACAAAATAGTATATTTCGTAACGAGTGCAAAAAAGTGTTTTTTGGCGAGTGGAAGGTTTATATCACGAGTCGAAGGCGAGTGATATAATCCCACGAGCTAAAAAACATTTTTTCACGAGTTACGAACAATATTTTTCATCACAATGTGGCGGAAATTGGACTTTTAGGCATGCGGAGCGTGCCGAAAAGTTCACTTTTCGTCACAGCGTGATGGAAAATATTAATTATTGAATAGTGCACGTGGTGCTTTCAACAATTTAAGTTGTTTGAACACAATGTTTTTGATGACGTCATTGGTTTCTCATGTTTGTTTTTCTGTTAATCAAGTTTGACGATACGATTTGGGCAATTATTTTAACATTTCATGAGTGCATGTTTGTTTTGAGATTTGAGGGCTCTCAAAATTTCTCACGGATTGATAGCAGCACCATGTCTGCATGTTTACGTTTCACAAATAAATGATTGTAATTTGTTGAGTACTTTACGTCGCATTGTTTTCCCCATTTTTTCCGATTTTTTTGCGTAAAATATTGTTACTAAGTTTTTGCACTGGGATTATTTGTATAGATTTTTTTTCAGGATTAAATTGTTTAGGATCATTTTTTTCAGGATTTTCTGGCTAGGATCAAATTGGTTAGGATAATTTTTTTAAAGATTTCTTGACTAGGACTAATTTGTTCAGGATTAATTTTCGAGGATTAAATGATGTGGAATCCTACTAAAGTGGAACGTAATTTTTTTAATAGTATCATTGAAAATTTCCGCCATATTTGACGGTCATATATGGGTCAATACACGTTTTTTCAAGAAATTACACACATAGCCGAACTTTAACACAGTATTTATCTACCATCAGCAGTTAATTAGGTGCTGGGACTTACAATGCAAATCCTTTTGTCATCTTTACACTTCTTCATCAACGACGTGTGATTGCCGACCAAATCTACACATTTCTCTCCATCCTCCATCGTATCACACTGATAACACCAAAGATCGTTGGCCCGTTCAGAGGCTGCGTGTGTACGATGCTCCTTAGCTAGTAATTGACCTAAGATCATTTGTCAGAACTATGAATTCCCACTGTTTTAAAGATTAATTCATAAATTCCTTTTAAACTAGTGGATTTACAGAAAAAAATGTTATAAGACTAGAGCTGAGTTGAATACTACTTAAATTACTATTTTGAATTCAGTTCCGGAGCGGTGAAACAGATTAAGGGGTCTCCGCAGTACTTTTGGGTAAAATATGACAATGTGTTTGCGAATTAAATATATCATATAGTAATCAAAAATGTTAAAAAGATATTTGTAAAAGCAATTCTAACTACTTTTATGGTTTCATTCGTGTTTAATTAATTATTCAAATTGCGCCTTATATACACAACTTTTATGGACGCTACTTTGTCCCATACCCGTCACACTATTGACAATGTGCTAGCCAGCAAAGGAAGCTGAATTGTTCTATATTAAGCCCTAAACAATATGGGCACAAAGTCCCATTGGGTTTTATCGTTGATTTGTTCAGTAAATTAATGATAAAAATACTATAGCGATGTCTGTCATTATCCAACATACGCCATATTTGATGTCTCATCTCTCTCGAAACTAACCTCACTAACTTGACTATTTCACACTCAGCTCACCCGCGCGCCCATCGCAACTGCGGAGACCCCTTAATGGGAGGCTACTATGAGTTTTAAAAGTTGTGGGGTATTGGAGTGAGGCTTTTAAAACGTTGAAGATCGATTATGTAGATCTGAAAACGAATAATTAGTGCAAAAAATTTTTTTTTATTGTTCGTTTGCCCGAAAACGCTTAAAATGCCAAAAACAGACCAGGACCTCCAATTTTTGAGCTACGAAAGATGTTTTTTTCCAAAATTTTCGGGAAAATATGTGGAATAATAATTACGAGCTATTTTTGTTTTAATTCGCCTCTTACATGGCTAAATTTGCTTTTGTATTTTTTGACACAAATAGTGAATTTTTTTATATGAAAAAAAAACGAAATCAGCTGTGTAGGAGTCGAATTCCAAAAAACGAGCTCGTAATTGTTGTTCCACACATTTTTCCGAAAACTTTGAAAAAGAAATCTTTTGCAGCTCAAAAATTGGAGACCCTCGACTGTTTTTAGCATTTTAAGGGTTTTCTGGCAAACGAACAACAAAAAAAAATTTTTTTCACTCACTATTCATTTTCAGATCTATATAATTGATCTTCAACATATGAAAAGTCTCACTTCAATAACCCACGACTTTTAAAACTCATAGTAGTCTCCGCTTAAGTGTAAATTTGCCAATTTCTTTAAGGAGGGTCATGAAAATTTTTGTAGTCATCTTGAGATTTAAGCTAGATGAAAATCTCATTTTCATTAAAAAAATTGACCTAAACCGCGTTTCACCTCTTCGCTACTGAACTACTCGTAGTTAATAAGTATTTTTCATGAAACATGAAACATCTAAATCAAAATAAATATCAAAGTTTATTCATAAGAAAAATTTGTTCCCATTAATTTCTATTCTCATTTCAGAGTAAATTGCAAATAACATAGTATTTAAAGAGTATTTGAAAGGAGAGAATACTGCTTGAAGTACTCCACGAAAATTTCCTGAAATAATTGCTAATTTTAAAGTGAGTCAAGCAGGTTTAAACAGCAACAACGCAGACTTTGTAGATAACAAGATAGATCTATCCAAAGAATGTAAACTAATGAAAACTGAATAAGAATAGCGTTGATAATAAGTGCACTGGTAGAAAGGATTAGTTATTGTTAACGAATGGATTTGGTTGGAGACGAGGGTCTATTCGGTCTCACCAAATGTTCATTCGTTGGTAGTTAACAAATGCATATTTGAGGAGACTTGTTTGACTCGATTTTCATCTTTCAAGTGAAGCATTCGTTAACTATTAACGAATATTCATTTGGTCATATTCAACTCTACCATTCGTTAATAATTAATAATAATTATTAATAAATAATAATTAATAATTAACGAATTTCGTTTGGAATAAATGAATCAGTCTATTAGTGTATCCCAATAAAACACTATCTACTTGAATCATGACGACCGTCGACAGTGTCCAAAAATATGAAACGGAAGGATTATCAGTGCTTATAATATGCGATAATTCATCCATTATAATTTTCTTGTTTCCAATTACCGATAAACGATGAAAATATATGATCTGATTTTCAACACTGCTTATATTCGAAGTAGACAAAACCATTTCATTCAAGTCTCGTGGAACTGATTTGCATGAGTAACATGTGTGTAGTGATTAAGGTTTCCATTGTGAAAAATAAATATTCCTATATCATATCTATCAAAATATTTAAATAGTAAAATAAAATTGGAAATACTATTGAATCAGTCAAAAAAACCAACTTGCAATGATTATTTCGAATGGTAGTTCATTCTTATTCATTATATTTCGATTTGATTAGAGACTATTCTCGAAGAGAACACAGCATTTCACCTCACTGTTCAATTGTCACTAAAAATAAGGAGAAGAAAATTTTCTATTAAAAAACATCCCCCTCCCAGTTTGATTGAATAAATTCCTGATCTTTTACGTCTCCAGATTCTCAAATTGATTACCCCTTACCTCATGAAAATTAGAGTCACGCAGGATCCCTTCTTTATCAATTTTTTATGATTCACATGCCAATAATCAACAATAAAAAATAACAAATAAATGAAAATTCTTACCTTGCGCTGCACGGAAGACGATCCCCAGAATAATCCCCAAAAAGTGAATTCTAACCTTCCCCTTCATGTTTCTTCCTTTTCGTTCTCCAATTGAAAGCAATCAGACGATCCATGTGCGCATATTCCTCCCCAATTTCTAATTATTCATCTAAAATGGCGTGAATGCTATATCTCGTAATTATACGAACCAAGTGTTTCGTGGAGATCATACGCACTGCTGACGCTTAAAACCGCCATGCCGATCGTCGCTAGCGCATGCGCGGGGGGAAACGCATCATAGCCTTTCTGGGAAAATCGATATCATATAGAATTTTAGGGCAAGAAGAGTTATCTGCTTTTCCCCATGGAAAGTCACAGGATGTAATCAAATCATGTCATAATTCTCCCTCCGGCGTTCTATTGAAGATTTAGACATTAGGAATAGTCCAGTTGTACATTGAAAAAAACAACCTCCACTTTCTGAAACATTTATTTGAGACAAGTAATTTTTCTTTAATCGCTTAGTGCCCCTAAGCATCTCAAATCACGTGGCCCGAGAAAGGTTTCATGTTTTAAAATACTCTTGTACTCAAGTATGATTTTGTCGCAAATAAACTCACTCAAATCGTGCGTAGAACAATCATCAATCTTCAAGTATGTTTTGTTTTCATGATTTTTGTTTGTAGACTTCCAATGTCTCGATATGTAATATATTTATGACGTAACTCGCAACGATAGTTATCCATGAGAATTTATCCAAGTTCCGTGAAACGCAAACATTCTGAGACTTGGGCCATTGAAAATAATTTCCTTCTCTCAAGAAAATATAGTGTACATATTAGGAAATTTTTCTCTCAATGCACTAAACATCAAACTTATGGTTGAAAATCATTTTTAATCAAACAATTTCCCCATTCGTCTTATTTTATGACGTTCGGGACGTGTGAGATGGGAGGAATATAGAGGACACCCAGTGTAAAACAATATAATTCAAGCCGACAGCGAATTGTTGGGAATTGAGGAAAAGGAGGAGGACTTTACAACATTGAAGGAATGCGAAAATCTCGAAGAAATTAAGGAAATTGGAATCGTGGTATTGTAGTACGAGGGTACTGGTGTAGGTGTGTATAAGTCCTGAGTGAGTGTTGAATTTGATACGTTGAGGAGGGTTGGCCACAAAATAAAAGGGTGGCAGACGAAAAATCTCTAAATTCAAAATAAGACTTCCGCTAGGCTCTCGTATTAGCTATTCAACGAGATTCCTTGATGTGGGGTATAGAGCGATAGTCCCAGAGAAGTCAAGAAAAACGATTTTAAGTGTTTACACAACACATTCAGGTATATCACAAATTAAAAATACTGCGCTTCCTATTTCTGGTGGCCAAACCTTGATAAAGAGATAGAAAAAATTATTCAATCATGTCAAAATTGCCTAAAAGAGATATCCCAGATAGATAGAGATATTATATATGCTTGGAAATGGGTACACGGTCGAAAAAATTTAATAGAAAAACCTATCGAATTCGTTAGAAAATTCTATTGAATTTCTATTGAACTGTTCTATTAGATTTTGGCCGATTCTATTAAAATGTTCAATAGAAAATATTCAGTAGAAAAAGTCAATAGAATTCAATTTTTCTGTGTAACTTCTTCTATTGAGATATTTTCTATAGAATTTTCTCGGCTGAAATTTTCTAAGTTTTCTCTTTTGATTTTCTTGATGAGAAGAAAAGAAAAATAAAATGAAAAAAACTTGGAAAATTTGAGTCGAGCAAATTCTATAGAAAATATATGAAAAGAATAAGTTATATAGAAAAATCGAATTCTGTTGACTTTTTCTATTGAACATATCCCACGTACGAAAAAACGAATGGGCCGAGCTTGGCCCAAGCCCGGTGGCCGGCCTGCCGAACTTCGGGACCCGTTCCTCAACCGGGACCGCGCCGGACTTGGTTGAAACCTGGAATGATAACATCGGGCCAGGTCTGGGCGCCCATCTCGGCCCAGCGTTGATTGCCAGTCGTTGGCCAGGCTCAATTAAACATTACTTAATTACATGAATATGATAATATGGGTGATTGAAATACAAGTAATTTAATATTACTCCTCAACATTCGTAATAGGTTCAACGAGGAAAAAAA
>NW_021680462.1:46689-53056 GCF_001412515.2 Diachasma alloeum | reverse complement strand
TCAAGTTTCCACCCTTACCATTCAACCCTCAGAATTTTAGTCTTATGATTTTTTCGCCCCTTTCCATTATTGCGATTTGACCCTTACAATTTTACTCTTCAGATTTTACCCTTATGATTCCACCCCTATGATTCCATTCTCATCATCTCACCCTTACGACTTAACCCTTACAGTTACACCAACGGCTGGAGCCCAATGACCAAGCTCCGGGCCACCGCTGGCTGAGGCTTGGTTATCGAGCTCCGGCATGCCAATGTCCGGCCAAGGCTGGGCCAGATCTGTCAACCAAGGCTCGGTTACCTGCCCTTCTCCCGAGACTCAAGCCCTGGTCCCCAGGGATGGCCGAACCTCGGTCCAAGCCTGGGCGCCCAGGCTTGGCAAGCCCAGGCTTGTGCCAGGCTTGGCCCGTTTCTCCAACACTGGCATTTCGTACGTGGGAATACGATGCGAAATGCCAAATGTTGCAAATAATTTATTATAACGCTGTCTTGTTCGTTTAGTTGTTATTTTAGTCATTGTGGATATCTATGGACATTTTGAGTGCGCATCGATAATTGATAAAAAATTCGCACCCAGGAATGGCTCAATATCCTCTGCCATGGTTTTCCTACACGCACGAAAAAATTTAATAAAAAAATCTATCGAATTCGTTAGAAAAGTCTATTGAATGTCTGTTAAACTTTCTATTAGTTTTTGGCTGATTCTATTGACATCCCACGTACGAAATGCCAGTGTTGGAGAAATGGGCCAAGCCTGGCACAAGCCTGGGCTTGCCAAGCCTGGGCGCCCAGGCTTGGACCGAGGTTCGGCCATCCCTGGGGACCAGGGCTTGAGTCTCGGGAGAAGGGCAGGTAACCGAGCCTTGGTTGACAGATCTGGCCCAGCCTTGGCCGGACATTGGCATGACGGAGCTCGATAACCAAGCCTCAGCCAGCGGTGGCCCGGAGCTTGGTCATTGGGCTTCAGCCGTTCGTGTAATTGTAAGGGTTAAGTCGTAAGGGTGAGATGATGAGAATGGAATCATAGGGGTGGAATCATAAGGGTAAAATCTGAAGAGTAAAATTGTAAGGGTCAAATCGCAATAATGGAAAGGGGCGAAAAAATCATAAGATTGACATTCTGAGGGTTGAATGGTAAGGGCGGAAACTTGAGGGTAAAATATTAAGGGTGTAATCGTAAAAAAATGGTGACATTGTAGGTGTTGAAGTCACATGTTACTCGCTAATTATTACGAAAAGAAGAAGAATCGTCATTCAACAGTAATCCTAATTGTTATAATTATTATTGTAATTAATAATAATAATTATTATTATTCATTATTGAATTAATTTACCGATTAAACTGTAGTTGAATCACTTAATATTTCTATCAACTGAATAATAAAACATTCAAGTCGAAAAAAACCGAGATGGAATTAATATGGAAGATTTGAAGTAGAGGTTTTACGAATTGCGCGGTAGACTAGTGGTTAGGGCGTCGGATTAGTAGTCGTGAGGTCGTGGGTTCGAGCCCACGTTAGGGGGTAATATTTTAAGTTAACAAAATCGGTTTTTCAGCGATGATTGCGTTAGGGTTTGGTAGGTAGGGCACAATGAATACTAAAAATCATCCTAAAAAATGTTAATTATTTTGTTTTTGTTATTATTGATAATTGCCATGAANTGGATTTTAGTGGTTAGGGCGTCGGATTAGTAGTCGTGAGGTCGTGGGTTAGAGCCCACGTTAGGGGGTAATATTTTAAGTTAACAAAATCGGTTTTTCGGCGATGATTGCGTTAGGGTTTGGTAGGTAGGGCACAATCAATACTAAAAATCATCCTAAAAAATGTTAATTATTTTGTTTTTGTTATTATTGATAATTGCCATGAACAGTTTGGCAGCCAGTGCGGCACCAGTCGCATGCCGGTATTGATTTTTTTTCCTCGTTGAACCTATTACGAATGCTGAGGAGTAATATTAAATTACTTGTATTTCAATCACCCATATTATCATATTCATGTAATTAAGTAATGTTTAATTGAGTCTGGCCAACGACTGGCAACCAACGCTGGGCCGAGATGGGCGCCCAGACCTGGCCCGATGTTATCATTCCAGGTTTCAACCAAGGCCGGCGCGGTCCCGGTTGAGGAACGGGTCCCGAAGTTCGGCAGGCCGGCCACCGGGCTTGGGCCAAGCTCGGCCCATTCGTTTTTTCCTACGTGGGAGATGACCAAAAATGTCTGAATCTTTGAAAGTGTCTGAAAATCTAACTGATGTCTGAAAATTTTAAACACCGCTTGTGTCTGAAAGTGATATCTGCATCTTAATTTCAGACATCTTGGTGTCTGAAATTGAAATACCTGCATTAATTTAATATTTTAATATCTTAAAAGTGTCTACAAAATCGTCCCAAAAGTGTTTGAAAAGCGCCTACAAAGGTGTCTGAAATTCAGACATTAGTTTTCGCAGTATGGGGTTAGCAATACTGAAATATTCTTACTGTTTCATGAGTCCCCGTGAAAATTTCCAAATTGTGAGAATGAGTATTGAGGGACTAATGACGGGGAACTACTGAAGAAGAATGAATATTGTAAAAAAATTTCAGCTGCACTGAATAAATGTATAATCCGACAATTTATGCAACTGATCATCACAACTCAACAGTTATTATTTTGAGAGAAATAAGTGAATTGATTTGGCTGCAACTTCATAATTTATATAACTCCATTGTTCTTTTCCACTCATGGGGTAAAATGGGTCAAATAATTGTGGTCAGAATAACAAATTTTCCTGGCTATTCTATGGAACCGTATCAATTTTTGTATTTGCAGAATGTTCCAATAATTTCCTCATTTTCTTAATTCAGGAAAAATTAAAAAGAAGTAGATTGATTCAGTTGACATAATTCAGAATTTGAAGGGAGATGCATGACAGTTATCGGACGTAAAGCTTATCCTGGAATGGTCATTCCATCAAAAGCTCATGAAATTGAAAAAGAGCTCGCGTCAGCAACAATGCCGATCTATTGAATTATTTGATTACCTCATATAAATGGAAATGAATTGAAATTGCATTCTATATTTGAAGAAAACAGAGTAAAACTATGAAACATGGCAATTTTTTCTTACCCCGAGGAGTTGTTAATTCATACAGGACCTATTCGACCTAGAGTCGCAAGTGAGTAGATCAAACCGCATGTGGAAAACAAAACTTCTACAATAGGACCTCCATAACTGCTCCCCTACGTAAGTGCACGCTGTCCCACCACACGAGGTGAAGTATTCCCCCACCGTTACAATTCCCCTTTATGCCCGTTCTCTCTCTAACCTCTTCCGCTCTCTGTCTACAGTGCGCGAGGGCTGTGCGCAATAGTATTCTGTTTACCCGGTTCTTCGCCGTGTGTGGTTATCCGTGAAACTACACGCATCTCTTTCTTAGCGCTCTCGCTCTTTCGCTGGTGAAGAAGGGTCCTTTCATAAGTGCAAATTCCGAGAACCCCAACCCCGGGAGGTGTGCAGTTATGGAGGTTCCACTGCAGTTAGGAGATATTGTCTTGTGGTGGCTAAGAGTACGGTACATTGTGAGTCATTTCCACCCGCAATTGTGCTTCGGACAAGCGTATGGGTAGAGCACATTAGGACGGTCCCGAACTTTTATGTCTATATCCCACGTACGAAAAAGCGAATGGGCCGAGCTTGGCCCAAGCCCGGTGGCCGGCCTGCCGAACTTCGGGACCCGTTCCTCAACCGGGACCGCGCCGGACTTGGTTGAAACCTGGAATGATAACATCGGGCCAGGTCTGGGCGCCCATCTCGGCCCAGCGTTGATTGCCAGTCGTTGGCCAGGCTCAATTAAACATTACTTAATTACATGAATATGATAATATGGGTGATTGAAATACAAGTAATTTAATATTACTCCTCAGCATTCGTAATAGGTTCAACGAGGAAAAAAAATCAATACCGGCATGCGACTGGTGCCGCACTGGCTGCCAAACTATTCATGGCAATTATCAATAATAACAAAAACAAAATAATTAACATTTTTTAGGATGATTTTTAGTATTGATTGTGCCCTACCTACCAAACCCTAACGCAATCATCGCTGAAAAACCGATTTTGTTAACTTAAAATATTACCCCCTAACGTGGGCTCGAACCCACGACCTCACGACTACTAATCCGACGCCCTAACCACTAGTCTACCGCGCAATTCGTAAAACCTCTACTTCAAATCTTCCATATTAATTCCATCTCGGTTTTTTTCGACTTGAATGTTTTATTATTCAGTTGATAGAAATATTAAGTGATTCAACTACAGTTTAATCGGTAAATTAATTCAATAATGAATAATAATTATTATTATTATTAATTACAATAATAATTATAACAATTAGGATTACTGTTGAATGACGATTCTTCTTCTTTTCGTAATAATTAGCGAGTAACATGTGACTTCAACACCTACAATGTCACCATTTTTTTACGATTACACCCTTAATATTTTACCCTCAAGTTTCCACCCTTACCATTCAACCCTCAGAATGTCAATCTTATGATTTTTTCGCCCCTTTCCATTATTGCGATTTGACCCTTACAATTTTACTCTTCAGATTTTACCCTTATGATTCCACCCCTATGATTCCATTCTCATCATCTCACCCTTACGACTTAACCCTTACAGTTACACCAACGGCTGGAGCCCAATGACCAAGCTCCGGGCCACCGCTGGCTGAGGCTTGGTTATCGAGCTCCGGCATGCCAATGTCCGGCCAAGGCTGGGCCAGATCTGTCAACCAAGGCTCGGTTACCCGCCCTTCTCCCGAGACTCAAGCCCTGGTCCCCAGGGATGGCCGAACCTCGGTCCAAGCCTGGGCGCCCAGACTTGGCAAGCCCAGGCTTGTGCCAGGCTTGGCCCGTTTCTCCAACACTGGCATTTCGTACGTGGGAAACGCACCCAGGCAGTATAGAGTGAATTCGGCAACGCTCGGGCCTAAATAACACGGCGGCGATTCCCTGCGGAGGTGACCAAAGTCGCAATTTCTCATATGGTGACCAAACTAGGCTTAAAACATTCATTTTTACATTAAAGACGAGAATTTTCATGTTTTATAAGTTTTTATGTTTTATAGGTTTTTCTTGTGTTTTTAATAATAAATTGCAATTGAAAAAAAAACTATTGGTATTGATTCTTTAATGATTTTCTCTTCTGTAGTTATAAACAACATTTTTCGTTCATCATTTTTTTTTTTACTAAAACTAAAGTATGAGGCGCGCTACGCGCGCCTTAGTCTAGACGATAGTGGCATATGTCTCCCTTTTCATAAATTTTTCGAACTCAGTTGAGATGTAGATATAAATTTAAGTCAATCTCCAGATATAAATTTATATTCAGATCTAAATTTGTATGCAGACCCAAACGCTCCTCCTCATTCCTTGACTCCTCATTCCCAGAACAAGTAGAAGAAAATCATCTATGAAACTCCAACTTATTTACTCGAATTAATTTCCTAACTCTCAACAAACGATTTTGAAGAACGTATTGAAATCACCTTTAAAATTTTTTAAAAAAATAACAAACAAAATTTGGACAATTTCCTGCTTACTCCAACTCCATACCCCCTGGTTCTCCCCTCTAGCCACATGCATTCAACAAATATTTTGAAAAATCTCATCTGTCATTTTCACATAGATTCTCAACTCGCCACCACTTAAGAGGGTATAATTTCAGTTCTGACTCATTTTTTGAAATTGAGTTTTCACTTCGTTCGCAGGTTACGTTTCGGAAGGTAATTTTTACGTTTGTTTGTGGTAATTTTCATGGAAAATTTCTCTGTGTAGATGACATAGTTATTATAATCAAGTAATAAATTTTCATGTTGAAATGTCGATAAACCATTGATGGGATTTATCTCTTCAAGCCTAGAACCTAATATAATTATAAGTAACCACCATGCTGGGCACAACAATGTCAATGGAATTGTCAACATTTCTTTCAGTTTTAACAAATGGTTCCGTATTACCCACGTACGAAATGCCAGTGTTGGAGAAACGGGCCAAGCCTGGCACAAGCCTGGGCTTGCCAAGCCTGGGCGCACAGGCTTGGACCGAGGTTCGGCCATCCCTGGGGACCAGGGCTTGAGTCTCGGGAGAAGAGCAGGTAACCGAGCCTTGGTTGACAGATCTGGCCCAGCCTTGGCCGGACATTGGCATGCCGGAGCTCGATAACCAAGCCTCAGCCAGAGGTGGCCCGGAGCTTGGTCATTGGGCTCCAGCCGTTGGTGTAACTGTAAGGGTTAAGTCGTAAGGGTGAGATGATGAGAATGGAATCATAGGGGTGGAATCATAGGGTAAAATCTGAAGAGTAAAATTGTAAGGGTCAAATCGCAAT
>NW_021680462.1:33319-46484 GCF_001412515.2 Diachasma alloeum | reverse complement strand
CCCGATGTTATCATTCCAGGTTTCAACCAAGTCCGGCGCGGTCCCGGTTGAGGAACGGGTCCCGAAGTTCGGCAGGCCGGCCACCGGGCTTGGGCCAAGCTCGGCCCATTCGTTTTTTCGTACGTGGGAACCGGCTGAATTAGACACGAGACGCGAAGCGTCGAGTGTGTAATCCAGCCGGTTTCAGGCATGAGTGGCATAAATATACTATTGTCTCCTGACGCCTGCACATAATACGTTTTTTTCCATTGTTTTTTTTTTCGTTTTTTACAGTTAACCTAGTCATGGTACGGATATGGGTTTACTTGGCAAAAGTAAATGGTTATTTGGCAAAAGCAAATATTTTTCTTGGTGTAGTCACTGGTAAATAATCAATTACATTTTTCTCTTAATTCTAGCCATTATACCAAGCGTTGCTAGATGACGCCGGTTTTAAAACAGTTTTCAAGGCATATGAGATAGGAGGAAATCTAAATAAGATTTCGAGGAATTTATTGTCTCGTACAATCATTAGAAAGAAGAGAGACGGACAATTCAACAAAGTGTACCGAGAGCAGGAACTAACATATCCCACGTACGAAAAAACGAATGGGCCGAGCTTGGCCCAAGCCCGGTGGCCGGCCTGCCGAACTTCGGGACCCGTTCCTCAACCGGGACCGCGCCGGACTTGGTTGAAACCTGGAATGATAACATCGGGCCAGGTCTGGGCGCCCATCTCGGCCCAGCGTTGATTGCCAGTCGTTGGCCAGGCTCAATTAAACATTACTTAATTACATGAATATGACAATATGGGTGATTGAAATACAAGTAATTTAATATTACTCCTCAACATTCGTAATAGGTTCAACGAGGAAAAAAAATCAATACCGGCATGCGACTGGTGCCGCACTGGCTGCCAAACTGTTCATGGCAATTATCAATAATAACAAAAACAAAATAATTAACATTTTTTAGGATGATTTTTAGTATTGATTGTGCCCTACCTACCAAACCCTAACGCAATCATCGCTGAAAAACCGATTTTGTTAACTTAAAATATTACCCCCTAACGTGGGCTCGAACCCACGACCTCACGACTACTAATCCGACGCCCTAACCACTAGTCTACCGCGCAATTCGTAAAACCTCTACTTCAAATCTTCCATATTAATTCCATCTCGGTTTTTTTCGACTTGAATGTTTTATCATTCAGTTGATAGAAATATTAAGTGATTCAACTACAGTTTAATCGGTAAATTAATTCAATAATGAATAATAATAATTATTATTATTAATTACAATAATAATTGTAACAATTAGGATTACTGTTGAATGACGATTCTTCTTCTTTTCGTAATAATTAGCGAGTAACATGTGACTTCAACACCTACAATGTCACCATTTTTTTACGATTACACCCTTAATATTTTACCCTCAAGTTTCCACCCTTACCATTCAACCCTCAGAATGTCAGTCTTATGATTTTTTCGCCCCTTTCCATTATTGCGATTTGACCCTTACAATTTTACTCTTCAGATTTTACCCTTATGATTCCACCCCTATGATTCCATTCTCATCATCTCACCCTTGCGATTTAATCCTTACAGTTACACCAACGGCTGGAGCCCAATGACCAAGCTCCGGGCCACCACTGGCTAAGGCTTGGTTCGCGAGCTCCGGCATACCAATGTCCGGCCAAGGCTGGGTCAGATCTGTCAACCAAGGCTCGGTTACCCGCCCTCCTCCCGAGACTCAAGCCCTGGTCCCCAGGGATGGCCGAACCTCGGTCCAAGCCTGGGCGCCCAGACTTGGCAAGCCCAGGCTTGTGCCAGGCTTGGCCCGTTTCTCCAACACTGGCATTTCGTACGTGGGTTTCAGGCTTCTTGACATAAAATTTTGTTCAGTACTTGCTGGGAAATTTCGTCCGTAACGTGTGTGGTTACATCACTCGCCTTCGGCTCATGCTGTAAACCCCACACACGTTAAAGACGATATTGCCCCACATGTACTGAAATATACTATTCTAACCTAGGAAGGTTAAATAAAGGAGTCATGCCCATGTGCAAAATTATTAGGTGTATAATTTAATTTTTTCCTTTTTTTCATCGAGTGCAATGTCTTATTTAAAATTTGGATACTTATGCATCCGTTGGCGATTTTGAAGAGTGGATCTTACTGTTTTTAATACGCTGTATGTCATATCTGGGAGAGCTCTATAACTTCAAAACACAGTCAGGTAGTACATACAATGGCGACCGATACGCAGCACATTAGGCTTTGTATTCTCGACGAGTTCCAACAAAGAAAAAAAGCCATTGAAGCGCACCATTCGATTTGTTCTACTCTCGGAAGTAATATTGTGTCTTTTGATACATGTAAATATTAGTATAGACGCTTTAAAGATGGTGATTTCGATCTCATTGACCGGGAATGCCCTGGACAGCTTGTGAAATTTGAAGATGCTGAATTGCAAGAATTACTCGATAAAGACTGAACGTAAACGCAAAAAGAGCTTGTAGCTCAGCTAGGAGTTACTCAAGCAGCAGTGTCGTAACGATTACATGCAATGGGGAAAAATACATAAGGTAGGAAGATGGGTTCCACACGAACTGCCTTTCGTTGCTCACCAAGTGCCAGAAGAAAGATTTTTTCTCAAAAATTGTGACGGGAGATGAAAAATATATTTTTTCGCTAATCCCAAATGGAAAAAGTCATGGGTGGATCCTGGACAACTATTAGCATCCACTCCCCAACAAAAAATTCACATAAAGAAGGTTCTCCTCTGCATCTGATGGGATATGACGGGTGTACTTTATTACGAACCGCTGGAAGCGGGTCAGACAGTTACTGCAGAACGCTACAGTTGACAATTAAACAAATTGAGCAAGGTACTTGATGAGAAGAGGCCATTTACTGGGCAAGGGAGCCGGAAAGTCACGCTGCTCCATTATAACACTCGACCTCATGTTGCTCGCGCGACTCAGAAAACAATTTTAAGCTTGGGCTAGGAGGTTGTCCCGCACCCGGCTTATTCACTGGACTTATTCACCCTTCTGATTATCATCTGTTCCGTTCCATGCAGGACCCCTTGGAGGGAAGCCGCTTCCAAACTCTGGACGATGTACGAAAATTCGTCGATGACTTCATCGCCTCAAAGCCTGCAAGTTTTTTTCGCGACGGCATTCGTATGTTGCCTGATTGATGGCGCAAGGTCATCGAAAACGATGGACGATATTTCGAGGATTGATTTGGTATTTATGTATCTCACAACGTGACATCTTTTTTTTTTTATAAAAAAGGGAAAGATTAAGTTGAATCGCTGAGAACCGCAAAAGGGCCTGGAGGAGTAGGAGGAATATTTGTAATTATACTGGCGGTTGGAAAAATCATTTTGTAGAAAGATTAGGTTATACACCTAATATCACCCGAGCCGCAGACGAGGATGATAAGCAGGTCGGTAAGGGTCCTTTACTTAACCTCCCGATGGACAGGACATTATTTTTTAACCCCTCGAATAATAACAAAGAAATGGGGGGGGGGGGAGAATCTCATTCAGAAAACTTTAGATGTTATTAAGACTTAAATCTTATGAATGTAAATGATTGATTGAATGCATTCCATATTGTTTAATCGGCCAAAATAGTCAAACAATTATGGATATTTGAAGTCGGATTTCCATTCAACTTTTATCGAAGCTCTGGCAAGAAACCAACAGGGAAGCAAAGAGAAACAGTAAAACTTCATAAATAGGGGATTGAGTGAATAAACGAGCAAGTGGATATCCAGTTGGAGGTTAATAGCCGATGTCAAGAAATCGATATCATGTTGCCAGTATCCTCATCCCAACCACTGTTTCTTCGCAGTCGTTGCTCGTTCGCCCCCCCCCTCCCCTCAGCCAAATTGAGAGAACAAAGGAATGAATAAAATGGATAAGACATAAAAAAAAACGAATAATTTACCTTTTCACTCTGATTTATTCATTTATCCGTGCATTTTAGTCGGAATTTTTCCCTTTGTGTCGGAGATGAAAATCACAAAATTTTACCTCATGGATTTTTCAACCCCTTGAATGTGATATGTAGGGGGAAATGGAGTGGATATTACTTTTATACTCCGGTACTTTTACTATCCCCTACAGAAGACATTGAGAATATGGGGGGAAATGGATTTTCATGCAATATTCCAAGTGATGTACATCGACGCTTACTGCACCTTGTTGTGTTGTACCTCTCGTCGTGGTAATATCGATCGAGCTTGAGAGCTCACGGATTAGTGCAACGACCTTATGTGGGAGACATGAAACAATTTTTTTATCACTCCTACAGGTGTGTGAAAAAAGTAATTTTTTTTTCACTGGTGGTTTAACTACGACTTAATCAAGGTTCAGTCGGTATTTAATCTGGGCTTAATCAGGCTTCAGATGAGATTAAGTCCAATGAATATGTACAAGTATCCAATATAATAGATTGATATAGGAGTTTTGTAGAGATCTGATAGGTAAAAGCTATCGTATAACTCGATAAGTAATGATGCTATTACCACCATCTTTTAATTCGATTGATAACACATTCAAGCAAAATTTTAAAGTCACAATTTGATTGATATTGCTGATAATTTTTTCAGTAATCCTGAAAAAATTTATTTGAAAATTAATTTATATAGCATTTCCCATCTTGTGATGTCATAGGATATTGTTGAATAGAATTTTAGAACAAGGTGGAGAGGAACCAGGATGATTTTTGATATGAGTTTCGATGAGTACTGTCTGTTTTAGTTTTTGTAGTATTTGAAAATATAGTTTTATACAAAAAGTTGAATATCTCTAATACGACACATTTAATTTGACCGATCTCAAATCCCAGCGTGCACGTATACACGTATACTATACATGTATTATAGTAAGGGTTACTGAGTATGAAAAGTGAAACGGACCGAGATCAGGCCAGTACGGAGAACCGAGCTGCCGACTATTGGTTCCCGATCCTTAATCGGCCTTGGACGAGATTCAGCTTGATATCAGTTTGATGACGTTGAACTGATATTGGTTGCCACAGGTCGATCGCTAATCGGCACCCGTGACCCACCCGATACTTGCTTTCAATAATTGTAAAAATTAATTAATAAATTCGTCTTCGATCATTGAATTTACATTCTGCGGCTGATCCTTTCTAAAAAAAATCGATAACTGCTGATAATGGGGCAATTCCACAGAAACCGTTCAGTCATTTAGCACCATGTTTCCGATTTTTATCAATTGTTGATGTTTTAGTGCCTCAGTAAATATGACCCTGTATAAAATTTCAGCCGTCTAACTCGGTGATTGGTCAAAATCAATGCCATTACGTGATTAACACGTAACAGAATGTATCATTTTTACCACATGAAAATACTTTGTAACCTCTTTCTATCTCAATAATAATCAAGTCAACTTAACCAATAATGTCAAATGACTCGATGTAACCATAGGTAATAAGCTGCTATGAAAAGCCTATATCAACAACATTAATCAGAGCGCTAATGACATAATGGGTCGTCTTTACTACCTATTCAAAGCGAAAGCCTTCTCAAAACAAATACGCTTAATACTATATAAAGCACTGGTGTCTCCAGTACTTACATAAGCCGCTTGTGTGTGACATAACGCCGCCCCCACCATCTAGCCAAACTCTAAATCACCCAAAACAAATTCTTAATAGCAATAAACAATACTAAGCGTAATAAACTATACACCTACTACAGAACCCCCATTACCTATCTCCACAACATCTCCAACGTTGAAGTCATCAACGAGCATATCCTCCGATTAACAAATAACTTCGCAGACCAACTCCCTAACCATCCCAACGACCTTGTAAAAAAACCTAAAACCCTTCAAAATCTCCAGATGGTCTACTGGCCAAAAATAATCCCCCCCACCAACCGAACGAATTAGAGGTTTTCACCTGCATTTCCCTATACCATAGTTATTCCTACCCTAAAACCCCATGTTTTCACCAAAGGTATACCCTTGAAGGTACATGTGAATAAAAGCCCGAGGGCTAAAAGCATGGAAAATAGCCGTAAGTTAAAAATGTACGCTCTACTGCCTTGTTGGACCATTGACGTTAATAAAAATCTTTACAAATGGAAAAAAGTGATTTACGCTTTTAATTTATCAATCTTTTTTACTCTTAGAAATATGCTTCGTATAAAAGAAATGTTCGTTATATTGTTTTTGTCAAAAATTCTTTGCTTTTCAGAGAAAAAAATTATAATAATGATTCCTTAATTCCTGCTGCCTGAAAAAGGGTTTGTAAGATTGAAATCGGTCATTTTACCACGTTACCCTAACTGATTTGCATTCTTTTAATTTTTTTATCGAAAAGATGCAATTTTTTTAACAAAAAAGTTATATTCAAAAGCATGCGCTCTCAATGGACGCTAAGTCAGTGATGATTCAAGTCCTAATAGGGACCAATCTCCCGAGTTGGGCATTTCCTTGTATTTCTTTGCTTGTTTCCCATCTACTGAGAAAGAAATTGAGATTCAATCTTTTAAATCTGTTAAATCCTGATTTTTCAACATTTCTGCCTCAAAAAAACAAAATGGTCATTGAATTGAGGAATAGAGTTATGATTTCCAATCTAATCGAGTTTTCTCATAATTGTCTATAATTCTTGACTCCTAACATACGATGTTAACGCGATATATCGACTCACCAGTTAGTCCCATCGGCCGGGGTCAATACGATATGTACAAGTTTCCCATAGCATGTGACCAAAGTAAATTGCATAGTACCGTGTGGGTACCAGTATCCAACAGTGACCGAATATCCAACATTCGAGGCCACTTTCCTTGTATTTCTCAACTAAACAGCACACTGTTTCAATAGTCAATAGGAAGAGAAACTTTTTCTTTCTGTCAATTAAATTGCAAGTTTTTGCTTCTATGTGTAGAATAACTTTCCAAATAATTAATGTTTTCAATCATCTTCATATTCAGAAATTGAAGTGAGGGAATCAAGGAATTTGGAAAAATAACAACAACGTTCATTAAATTTTAAAAGCAGGAAGCGATAATTCGTCGTGCCAAATTTTACCGAAAACTTTATCATCTTTCTGAATCCAGAGGGATGAAAGCACATGTCGTAATATCATTTTCTCTATGCAAGATGATCCCGCCCCACACAAGACTCTTAGAGTACACTGTTCAACATTTTTATTCAAATTTTCCGTCTTAAATCCCAGAAATCTTTATCATGGTCAACTTCCACGGACATTTCGGGAGATTTCGTTGTCGAAAAATCAAATATTCCATTGATTTTCTGTTAGAATAATCTGAAAATCAATGAAATACTTGATTTTTCTGTTCAATCATTCCGTGAAAATTTGGAAAAATCAGGAAAATTCTGTGAAAAGTGAATTCTATGAAAAGTTGAATTCATGTTATTTTGTTTCTGATCATTTATGTTCTATTGAAAATTCAATCAAGTTGTGAAATTTCCGTCTCACTCTCACTGAGATCTCATGAATTTCCTCGAATTCTACCTAACACTTGAAATTTCTTGACCATTTTTCCCCTAAATCGGATTCAATGCTACTCTCATGAGAATTACTCCCATATTTTCCACGAAATTTCCAAAAAATTGCCAACACGGAGAGAAATCTTCTAGAAAAATTCTAGTACGAGTACTGGAAAAAATCACAATCCACCGGCCATGAAAAATTCTAGTGCTGTTAAGGTAAAATTCTTGGGTGCTCTAAACCCCGTGACGGGGTGCAGAGAACAGGGTTGAGTTACCAAGCGAGCGCGTCTCCGGGTGGCGGATAGGAGGACAGCCAGACGGACTAGCTAGCTCACGACAGGAATCGGGAAGAGACACCCGAGGCGTGGAAGGGGGCTAGGAAAAAGACTGGCTAATGGTGGTAATAGGGCAAGGCAACCAGGAAACCGGGCGATGAGCCTAAAGCCCCGTCGCGGACCAACTTCCCAAGCCAAGTTGTTAGCTACCGCGCGGGAGGTTGCGTGGCGCAGGATGTGCTGCGTCGCTAACGGTGCCCTCGGATACCGGGCGACCTCCGAGTGTATCAACCAAGCCCCAGCATTCACGGCTATAACTGGGTGAGACCGCGGAGCCGCGGCTATGACCGGGAGCTTCGAGCGCCCACTTCGCTGCCCTCGTTGGTGAGAAAACACTGCGGGCCCTAAAAGCCTGCAACTTCAGACCCCACTGCGGGACTCAAAGAGCATCGGTTAAGATGCTCGAGAAGAACCGCAGTGAAGGTGCAGGGGCGACAGAAGACGACAAGTGAATTTAACGATGGCTCACACGTCGATCGAAATCATCCAGATTAACTTGCATCATAGCAAAAGCGCGTCAGCTATTCTGTGTAGTACGCTTGCTAAGATGCGGACAGCCATAGTTCTCATCCAAAAACCTTAGTTAGTGGATGGGACCATAAGAGGCCTAGGAAACTATGGTAAGTTACTCCACGTGAACCCTAGGAAGAACAGGATAAGGGCTTGCATCCTCATCAAAGGGATGGAAGCTACCTTCCTACCTCAACTCAGTAAAGAGGACTTGGCCGTAGCCAAAGTAAAAGCCCTGATATGGGAAAACCGAGTCTTGGAGTTCATGATAGGGTCAACCTATCTACCCTATGACTCCATAGAACTTCCCCCAATGCCAGAGGTGGAGGTTCCCCACCATTTGGGGTGGGGAACACCAATGCAAGGGGAGGAGCTCTACACGACTTCATGATGGGGAACGATCTTCTACTTCTGAACAGGGGAAATGAACCGACCTTTATGGACTATAGAAGACAGGAAGTGTTGGACATAACCATTTGCACAACAGGCATGGCGGACTTGGTAAGGGATGGAGAGTCTCCAGCGAACCCTCGGGCTCAGATCATAGTCAGATACGCCTAAGTCTAACTGGCAAAGTGGACCCGATCCAAAGGAAAAATCCAAGAAACACAGATTGAGAGGGATACAAAGCGGAGCTTCCACTGAGGATTCAGGATGTACCCTGCCGATTTGAAAACAAGCAACGACTGGAATATGCAGCCGAATGTTTCGGAGAGGCGATTAGATGTTTCTTTGGAAACAACTGTAACATACGCACTCACAAAGGAAACAAAAAGGCGAGCTGGTGGAATGACACGCTAGTACAAATACAAATCGCGAGATTGGGCTCTAGCAGCCAAAATCGTGTACCCACAGGGGGTAGAATGGACGATTAAGTCCTTCGAACCCCTAAAGGCATCAGAACCATGGCATCTACCCAGTGCTTTTGCAAAAGGGGATGGCCATCATCTTTGAGCCACTCACGAAAATACTCAGAGCCAGTGGGCTCTGAGAACCGTACCGCAGGTGTGGGGGGAATCAAAGATCGTTTTCTTACCCAAGCCTGGAAAGAATGGCTATATCAAGCCAAAAGACTTCCGACCCATCAGTCTAACATCCTTCGTTCTCAAAACGTTGGAGAGGTTGATGGATAGATACATCAAAAAACTCACTGCTGATAGACCCACCCCTGTTCTCCTCGCAATATGCTTACAGGGAGGGAAAGTCCACCGAGGCGAGCCTGCACCACCTTGTGGCAAAGGTTGAGGAAGAGATAGAGGAGAAGGGCTACGCAATGGGAATCTTTCTCGACATCGAGGGAGCTTTTGATCGTACTACATACGATGTCATAATGAAAGCCATGTCAAAGAGAGGCTTCCTAGAGACTGTTATTGACTGGACATAAAGCATGTTGGCGAGCAGTTCACTAACCGCAGCTCACAATGAAGCAGAAGTGGAGGGCTGCCCCGTAGGCGGGTGTCCGCAGAGTGGGGTTCTGTCTCCACTCCTGTGGTACCTCGTGGTGGACGAGCTCCTAGAGAAACTGAGAGAACAAGGTCTCCTGGTATATGGCTATGCTGACGACGTGGCTATTAACGCCAGGGACAAGTCCCTCAATGTGCTGAGAGATAGACTAAACTATTCTCTGAGAACGCTGGATATAAAGACACAGATGGCCAAAACCTATGCCTCTCTGTGGGCATGCAGAAGAGCCACGGGCAGAAATTGGGGTTTCAGTCCTAAAATCAGCATGTGGCTGTACAAAATGGTTCTGCTGCCGCGGCTCACGTATGCCGCTCTGGTCTGGTGGCCCAGGGCGGAGAAGGTAGAGATAAGGAACCGGCTAAAAGCTCTCCAGGGTAACTTCCTGAGGGCGGCGACCGGGGCCACGAGAACGCCTCCTATCGACGCACTGAAAGTCGCTCTTGATCTACCACCACTTAATCTTCTAGTGGTGAGCAAGGCAGAATCAGCTGCATACAGACTTATGTGCCAGAGGGAATGGGTTCAGGCGAGGGCGGCATATGCCAGACTGAATATTCTTAAGAAAACTCCCTTGACCATGGCCCAAGACAGAATGGCCAGAAAATACCAGATCAGGAAGGCCTTTCAGACCTATATTCTTGAGAGGGAAAACTGGAAAACTATAAATAGGAGACCAGGTATTAATGTCAAGCACTGGTATACGGACGGCTCGGGATACAAAGACCGCTTCGGTGCGGGACTGTATGGGCCGGCAGAACACTACGAGAGCAGTTGATCCCTAGGGGCCATTGCCACAGTTTTTCAAGTAGAAGTTCTGGCTATTAAAAAACGCATAGAACTACTGGAGGATCGGCAGACGATGAATAAGTATATTTATATTTGTTCAGACAGTCAGGCCGCCATCAAAGCACTCATGAAACCCAGTGCTGACTCAAAGTTAGTCTGGTTAGACCATGGAAGTGCTGGAAAGGCTCGGAAGACACAACCGAGTGACTCCGGCGTGGGTCCCAGAACACGAGGTCATTATGGTAATGAGGTTGCGGATGGACTGCGAAGCATGAATCACTTAGTGAAACGCAAGCGGAACCAGTCGGAGTCCCCCTAGCCATGGGCAACAGAGCCATCAGAGACACACTCCGACCGGAGCAGATCAACCGCTGGAAGAATACAAAGGCTTACAGGAAAGCCAGAGCAATCATGCCTGGCCTGAACAGCAAAAGAGCTAGATGATTACGACAGCTACTCAACATGGACCGAGACAGCCTGAGCACAGTAATCAGACTGCTCACATGCGATGGAAGATTCAAGACACATTGCAGAATCATAGGCGTCAGCGACGATGCCTGCAGATTCTGCAATGAGGAAAGAGAGAACAGTCTGCACATTCTGTGTGACTGCCTGGCATTAGCCGTGACGAGATTACGTTATTGGGGGACCGCATTCCCCACAACCGATCAAATCGCGTATAGAGAGGTCTCAGATTTATTAAGACTGGCTGTAAAAGCCGGGCTGGGAATTTAATCCGAACCTTATCTCAGGCGGAGCTACAATAACTCAAAATTGAGTTCAGTGGCATAAGGGAAGCTAGCCCGACCATCCGCAACTTCAATCTAATCTAATCTAAAGGTAAAATTTCGTGGTATTTCTGGTCAAATTTCTGGGGATTTCTGTGAAATTTTAACAGAAATACGGGGGAAAATTCACATTTTCCCCAATAAAATTTCTAGTACCGACACTTTGCGCTTCTTTTCCCGTGCTAGCTTTAGAATTTTTCTGAAAAAATTCTCTCCGTGAACAGTGTATTTGACACACTTTTTTTTATTTACAGCACTCGTATGTTCGGTTTAGGTTATACTAATTATGCCCATGCAGGCATGTAATGTCCTTACAGTTCTGACAGTCCTGACTCAAATTTCTGTGATTTTTGTCTGTGGGATTTTCTCAAGGACAAATGCTATGAAAAGCATCCGACGACGGGGGAAGAGTTACAAGACGCAATTAGTGTTGCTGTCCAAGGTATTGATGAAAACACAATAGAGCGCATCTATGACAGCTTCGATCGTCGGAAGGAGTTCTGTAGTACACGTGAAGGACACTTGGAGGAGATTGTATTATAATTTGCTGGATGTTCTTGCACCCTGAAACAATAATAATTATTTATGCTGAATCGTATACAAGTTATTCGCCCTGTATCAACCCTCTGCCAAGTGCTACTCGATCAGGGTTCAATCAATCATCCAACGATTGTTCATCGATCGACCACCCATCGACTGGTAATCAACCAACAATTGACCATCGACCGTCAATCGACTAACCATCTACTTATGATCAACCAGCAATCGATCGGCCATCGATCGAGTGAACAAGTCGACCTCCAGTTGAGCAACCATCGAGCAGCCATCGATCAATCTGTTAGGATATTGCCATTTCCTGCCGGCCATACGGACCGTTGGGCCCAAATAGCGCCGTACTTGAGGGGTTAATTACCTTTAAATTTGTTTCGTCGGTACAGCTATATTCAGAAATGTTTTGATTTATTCAAAATTTTTTAAAAAATGTTGTATTTTTCGAAAATCTGAATTCCGGGGATCTTTGAATATTATGCTTCAAATGAATTCAATCATAGCTTACAATGTTTAATGTAATTACGTCGAAGTTAAAAGATGATTACGATAACTATATTGGTTAATTTGATTTTTATGATGATTGTTGAAAATTTAGAATTTTTCATGAATTTCCCTGAAAGTGAGCTTCGGTTGATTGAGCTGATGGTTTCGTCAAATGTGATGTTTCAAATTCATTCAAGTATGTATAAATAAAATTTTTCTATTAACATTTTATCGAAGGGCTCAGGGCGAGATAGAACTGTAAAAAAGATAATCGGTTGTACAGAAGAAAGGGGATAATAAGAATAATGATGCTGATAACATTCAACTAAGTTGAAAATCTGAAATAATTAATTAAAAAGAAATCGTATTCAATTTAATAAAATGAAATAAACAGTGCATTGTACATGCTAGAAGGAAATAATGTGCAAAATAACCATTCGGAAGTATATTACTAATTTATTAGCAAAAATAACTATGCAATATGCAATACAAAAGCAATTTCTCACTTGTTTGCCATCTGCCCTTGAGCACATCACCCCTCGAACCTCCTCGGACCCTCCCTAGTGGAAAAACATAAGGTGGAGGCGTAACATGCCTGATCAGAATTTGGGATCGGACTTGATCCGTTTCTAATCGAGACCTGAACAGAATTTCCACTCGGGTATGAGTCAATTTGAGAGTGAAATTCGTAAGTGTCCTGGTAGCTCAGATGGTAAGAGCACCCGACGCGACATTGGGAGGTCCCGGGTTCGATTCCCGGCTAG
>NW_021680462.1:31940-33261 GCF_001412515.2 Diachasma alloeum | reverse complement strand
GGTGGAGAAACCCTAGTGGAAAAACATAAGGTGGAGGCGTAACATGCCTGATCAGAATTTCGGATCGGACTTGATCAGTTTCTGATCGAGACCTGAACAGGATTTCCACTCGGGCTGAGCACAGACATGTTCGCAGACCCCCTGGATATCCTCAAATCCGTACGCGCTCCGCGTGCGCAAAAACCCTACTTCCCACACAGCGTGATGAAAAATAAGGTTCGATATTCGTGGGAAAAGTGTTGTTAGATTCGTGTGATTATATCACTCGCCTTCGGCTCGTGCTATAAAACTCCCACGAGCCCAAAAACACTTTCCTGCAATCGTATCGAAATATACTATTATATGATACCTGCCTCAAAAGTACACTTTTCGAAACGGTGCCGTGTGCGTAAAGCGGTTGTTTTCCGCTTTACGGTGTGCGTACAGTTCACGAACGTACGTAAAGTGAAGCTTTACGCACGAGAAAAGAAACCATTTCATGTAAAATGAAAATTCATGTGAAATTTATTTTACGTATGCCCTTGAAATTGACGCACTCGTGTGCAAAAACAACCACATTCGCCCCACTACCGTTCCGAACAGGGAACTCGGTAGATACCACAAAAAATAGGATATATTACATGTGTGTAAAAAAGTGGAACTTGACGCACTAGTAACACAATGTAGTATTATTTCCTTATATCGATAGAAAACCATATTTCTCACCGCTCTACTCTAGTGATGGCGCACTAACACACTGAGACGTCCCCACTCTCTTCACACCGATGCGTCCCGGGATTCTGGGACCGGAATGGGTTAAATGAAGGGAAAATATTAAGTGGTTTTATCACACTAGTAGCGGTGTTTGGTGGAACTCACCGAAAATACTCGCTTGCTATACCGTGAGTGTCCCAATTGCCACACGGGACCCCTTTCCCGGACGCAGAGCGCTCGTAGGATAGAATTTTGCATTTATCACATATTCACAGTCATGATGTGCATTTCATTTTGTTACATGCGATTGTCCAATTATTCCCCTTCAAATCACACTATTGACGAATGTTCCACGAGTTTCATACAATTATTAGAAATTAATCTACGTAAGAGTACCCATGGCTGGTCTCTGAGCTGGTGGTTGTGTAGTGCGCGAACGTTAAAAATCATCAATATTGCGTAAGGATCAAACAGCAAAATGTAAGTGAACAATTGATTTCAATAGGTTTCTAGTAGTTGAGCAACAAATTTGGAAAAAGCTGAAATGAAAAAAAGAGAAAAATAATTGTTTTTTATGGAGGAAATGTTAAATCCGGCATCTCGGACGACTGAATTCGCGGTTGGAGGA
>NW_021680462.1:30068-31154 GCF_001412515.2 Diachasma alloeum | reverse complement strand
CCTCCCGGTTTTGTGATTGACCAGCTGATCAATTAAAAACATATGATTGGCTGACTTCCCCCCCCCCTTCCCCGTCCCCCACCACCACAAGGGAAGGTATATAAGGACTGCCCCCACACATCGGAGCTCAGAATCGGAGCTCATAGCCCTGAAGATGCAGACTGCAATGTTTGCGAAACGTCGGCGCAACGCTGAATCCAAACGCGGCATCCATCCGGAAGCCAAAGATTTCATTAATCATGGCCGCGAAAGCCTCAAAACTAAGATTATAAATTTGTAATTTCCCCTGTGACTCGATGCGATGGACCATCTCTGCTGAAACAAATAGAACATTTCCGGCACCAATTCACGACATCGAACTTGCACGTGGACCAATAAAATCGCTTTCGGATATTGTCCAACATTTTGCTAACTTTGAAATGAGCACCAAGAGGAGAAGAGTGAGAAATTTTGAGGATTTCTGAAATCTTTGATTTGGAACCAACAATCTGATAGATAATCTTTGATCTATCAGTGGATTCCCAACGACGATAAAGAATATTGTCGTTAAATTCTAGAGAATCCCAATATAGTAAGTAGATTTTAACATCTGGACCCAAGTGAGAGACTTCTTGCCACTGAGGACGTCGATTAATTTTCTTTGATTCAATCAACATATGAAGTGTTGGATCCTCATACCTGAAATTTGGGCCAGTCTTTGTCATTGTCTGCAATGCAAATGGTTCGATAGACGCGTTTTTCAATTTCTTCTTCTCGTGAATTGAGTTTATCACATTTTTTACAAGTACAAGGGCGTCTAGATAAACCATCTGCATTGCCATGAAGATGACCTGGTCTGTGAGAGATGTCGAAATCGTATGTGAAAAGTACTTCAATCCAGCGAGCTACTTGGTCTTGAGGATTTTTAAATGAAAGAAGCCATTTCAAAGCTGCATGATCAGTTTTGATCTGAAATTTCCTCCCTAGTAAATAATGACTGAAATGTTCAACTGACGAAACTACTGCTAAAAGTTCTCTACGAGTGACGCAATAATTCTTTTCAGATTTATTCAAACATTTGCTGTAATAAGCAATGACTTTCTCCTG
>NW_021680462.1:28369-29030 GCF_001412515.2 Diachasma alloeum | reverse complement strand
ACTACGACCAAGCCAAAATGCTGGCCAAGTCTCAAGGGTATTTCGAAAGGAAATACCGAGAGGGTTTGGAGATCCATAAAAACCCTAACAACCTCAACAGGGACAGAGGATATCAAGTGAACCCCATTTGGAAAACCGTCCTCCCGGTTTTTTAATTGACCAGCTGATCAATTAAAAACATATGATTGGCTGACTTCCCCCCCCCCCTTCCCCTTCCCCCACCACCACAAGGGAAGGTATATAAGGACTGCCCCCACACATCGGAGCTCAGAATCGGAGCTCATAGCCCTGAAGATGCAGACTGCAATGTTTCATCCGGAAGCCAACCAAGTCATTAATAATGGCCGCGAAAGCCTCAAAACTAAAAAGAGAAAAATAATTGTTTTTTATGGAGGAAATGTTAAATCCGGCATCTCGGACGACTGAATTCGCGGTTGGAGGAGTTCCCGCACACGTGATTTCCTCAACCTCAATGTTTTTTTTTTATCAGTTTCTTTGCTTTCATAAAGATATATTATTTTCTGAAACTCTCGTGCATTAGATAATGAAAAAATTATGAAAATAAGAATAAAAATAACGAATATAATAAATTCATCCATTTTTTTGAATCTTCTAGGCCTGGAAATACAGAAAAAAAAGCCCGCAAATATACCAATGAGGA
>NW_021680462.1:0-28026 GCF_001412515.2 Diachasma alloeum | reverse complement strand
ATAAAAAAGGAGAGCTCACGAAAAGGTACTAATTTTTCTCATTTTCGAGTGTAATTAATCGAATTACGAATTATGGAGCGCCTTTGTAATGGTTTACTTAATTCTTATGCCATTTGTAACCCATTAAAATCGGGAATCTCATTCACCGAAAAGGTAGCAAAAATGAGCTAGAGAGCTTGAATCAGCCACGTGACTGATTTACCGGAAGGGAGCATTTCTAACCCGGAAATGGAGGTTTTCTCAATGAAAATAGGTCTCCAATGATTTCTACGATAATAGGTAGCTTATTCATTAGCGCAAGAGAGCTTAGACAATTTTATTGTTCTGGATTCCAACCATAAAAGTAAATGTAACTAAAAAGATAGCGTCCCCATGCCCAACCGGAATCCAAAATTCAACGAACGCTAGAGAGCATTAAAACGAAAAAAAAGGTAGTTTCCGAACAATTCAGGTAGCATCATTTTTCCTCCAGAACTCTTGTGAGTCGGAGAAATATAAAGAAATAGGTAGCATAGAATAATTACGTAGAGAGAGCGAGAAAAGGTAGCAAGCAAAAAGGTAGCAATGAAGTAGGTAGCGAATGGCATCAATCGCCGTAGCGAGACGCATAAAGCCTGAATTTTTGCACAAACGTTATGGTAGGTAGCATTATTAATATTTTGATTTATTCAGGTAGCCTAATTATTAACTAGATAATTTCAGGTAGCTTCCAGGGAGCATTTGGGTTTGTTTGAAGGATTTCCTACCCTTCAAACCATGAGTATCGGTGTTGGCGTCATTCCGAGAGGTAGCGACGCCATTCCGCGTGGTCCAACTGCTTTACCGAAAAACCGCACTATTTCACTTTTAATCACTCCTAAATAAGTACACGAGTACTTACCATGGTCTGGAGCGTTGATTTTGACTGAATTTGGATCACGGGGCCTCGATAATTACCTCGAAAGAGAACTGGTTCAGGGAGCTAGATCGACTCGTACCTCACTCTTAGTCGTCCGGGTGGATACTCTAATGGCGACTATCGCGTGTGTCCGCTCGGGCCTGTTGCATAGTGGTGGGGAGTCTGGGGGAGACTAGCCCCGTACGGTGCTGACTCGAGTGCCGGAGACGCGAACTATCGATTCCCGGGGTAATTGTGCGCGAAATATTTAAAGATTTAAATTTAAATTTTCCTAGAATTGATTCTGATTATTTTAACTGAACAAAACTGAAATTACTTGAACTCAACGTGAAACTGAGATGGCTGAGCGGATCTTCACTCCATCTACGATCGGAATAAGGTAGCTTATCTACAGAGGGCACTCTCCGGAGAGGAATTAGGACTTTACCAACGAAAACTCAAACGCAAACTTAACTAAACTAAAAGCCCAATGGCGATCCGTTTCGACGACTGGGCAATCGTCTCCACGGCCTTCCAACTGAAAGCCCTAACACTCTCGCTCAAGGGAGCGCAAGCATTTCAACTCGACCTATGTACTCACTCTATCGACAAACCAAAAGGGTTACAGAAAACACTGGGTAGCACATTATCTTGGCCAAATATCCCACGGTGATATCCTGATCCTTAACCGAATTTACGTAGGGAAATCTCAAAATTACTAAACTTTAACTCAACAAAAATGACTCGAAAAAAAAGAAATATCTGCAAAATATCTGGTTTATTTAATGAAGTTATTTAATGAATATTGTTCTAAAATTTTAGGGAATCGATTCACGCGATAGGTAACCAATTTAAGTAGTTTTCCGAACTTAAGGTAGCTCTGAAGTAGAGTTAAGGTAGCAGGTAGCTCTAATTCTCCGTATATATTTTTATATCGACAAAAAAGTAACGGTTTATAAAATTTTACTCTCTCTCTCTCTCTCTCTCTCTCTCTCTCTCTCTCTTTCTATACATAAATACCCTGGAGTTCCGCAGGTGACGAATTCGCCTGGAATTTCGTCACACACTTAATATACTTTTCACAACTGATTTCCTATATTTCTCTGCCTCTATTTCACTGTGTCCGAGAATTGGGCACACGATATCCGGCAACCCGGCTAGGTCAGTTTTAGTCGTCCGAGAACTCGACCATAAGAGCTATGATGGTTTTTTATGAATATTTATCGAATTCTTCGGAATTAAAGTTGAAATCGAATGTCTTTTTGTCAAGAAATGATCAAAGATGACTCATGAACCTTCAGAATTCATAATTACAAAAAAAAACACAAATTAAACTCTATTGTCTGGTAGAATATTCTTAACCGTGCGGCAATTGGGACACTCACGGTACATATTGAAAAACGGTCTCATTGGAATGATATTAAATGAAATTTTTAGGTCGCACACTTCGGCTCGAAAATTGGCAAGTCATGCGAGTAGGGAGCCGAGCCCTCGAAGTCAATCAATATGAAAGGAAAAACACCAGAATTTATTTGAGAGAACAATAAAAATAGTAAATTAACCTAGATTCATTCCTCTTCTTTGTTGTTGATTAAGTTTAATTCAAGAATTATTGATTTTTCCTTTCATCGCGTTTTGTTTTAATTTGGTGATTTCTGAGGATGGCAAAGGGGGCGGGGGGTGTAATGGAGAGGATAGAGATTGTACATGAGCAACACGTGACTATCATGGGGGCAGAGTACATCAGTGTATTAATTCCTCTGACTTGACTCGTCACACATTGTTATCCTCGTGTGGAATTTATAGCTCACGATTCTAACGGAAAATAATGGATAACGGATGAGAGAGAGGAAGTGGCGCGCGGGCATATTGGCCAACGAGGTTCGGTCAATGGCGTCGCAGGGAAGCCGGGGATGTACCGCCTGGTTCCACTACACCTCGAGCAGTACCGTGCCGACTACTGACGTCGATAGAGCGTCGTGACGCTCAGTGGTTGTTTTTTTCGGGCTTTGTGAGGTAGTAATATTAACAAAGGATTTTGATCATTTGATAATGATATCGTATTGAATATTTTTGAACATTCAATTGTGGAGAAAATTATCAATGTAATTATAGTTTGTGAATTTCCTAATTTTTTTTATATTGAAAACATTCAAAATTGAATTTTTCATTTCCTTTTCTTCAAGAATTTCCAGTTATTGAGGAAATTTGTGAATTACGTCGAATTCTGTTTTCGAATTTTGCATGAAAAGGGACATTAAAAATCGAGTTTTTAATTTTCTGCTGATCGAAAAAATCTTGAAATTATTTTTAAAAATTTGAAAAATTTAAATTAATAAGAAAATTTGGATAAATAATGCTCTCGTCATCATAGAGAACCCCAAATTTTAGTTTTTAAATCCACTTCAATTCTAATTTTTCTTTGAAGATTTTTGCAAATAGTTCATTCACAAAAAGATAAAAATGTACACAATGACGCATAAAAAAACACGAGCAAATTCTATAAAAATTATCCTCATCAGAACTAAAAAAAAGTTAATACTCTCGTCTGTCAATTATTTCATTTTTTTCTCCATTCAACGAAAAGGAATATATCGTCGTCTCTCCAGAAAATTTTTGTAATTCTTCAGTAAAAATTTTTTCCACCGTAAAATTGGAAATACCCTTTGAAAACAGGTGTATACCGTTGATAAAAAAACCATCGCTCCTCTTATTCAAACGAAATGTCAACCATTTTACCCAACTTTTTTTCCGTATGTGCGGGCAGTCACTTCATATCAGTAGTAACAGTCAACACTATTCAGACATCTGAAGGGAGATACATTTGGCGATATGCAAGTTTCAACTTAAAAAAAGGCAGCGGATGAGCTCGGAAGTGAAAGGCGGAGAAAGCTTTCACAGGAACTATAAATAAGCCCATTTACTTGGTTATTTTATGTATACCATATAGGGGTTACGATATCGTTGCACTTGGGTGTGAAAAATGAATAGAATACTCAACAGGTGGTCCCAATCCACATTTTTCCCCAAATTCAATCTACACCTTCGAAGCTTTCCAAAAAATATAAACCATTTAATCAATAATTATGCAATTTTTTGGTTTTTGAAATTTCGTCAACATGTGATAGTACTGCCAAACAGGTTTACTATAATAAACTTAAATTAAATTTTAAATTTTAAACTGATATTCAACGTTTTGAGTTGAAGTGAGTCGTACATTTTTAAATTAATGGATAATATTTAGATATCATTGAAGATTCCATCCCAATGTAGATTTAAAATAACCTAACCAAAACACTGAAAATATTTTATCAGTATATTTTTTTTAGTTCGAATGTCCTTTCTTTATACCCGAGAGAAAAAGTTTCTATTTTCCAGAAGCAATCAATGGATTTTAAGGGAGTTTTCTTCATTTCAGAAGACAAATTCCTGAAATTCATTTTAAAAAGGCTACTTATTCCAATAAGTGAGAAAAGTTAATAAATCAAGAACCGTTGGATGCTTAAGGATGTTTAGTCAAACCCCACATTATTGACCATTCATGTTTGAGCCACACATTAGTAATAATCTTAATGCTTCCATCGGGGGACCCTAGTAAGAAATTAATTTCTGAAAATCACTTCTTGTAACATTACGCTTAGGGAAGAAATGTGACCATGTGAGCTTTGATCGAGATGTTGCTTGGGTTAGACATTGAAGATATTGAAAAAAAAACCACAAGCCATTTACTTAAGACTATGGAGAATCTACCGCCGGCGAGAACAAGTAGGGGACCGGGCCATATAGGCGTGATATCTTCGATTTATTTTCGAATTCATCTAAAAAAAATTTGACCACCATTACGAGTCGAGCCGCGCGACAACACCACACAACAGCTGATCGAGGTCGGTAAAGTCGGTGACGATAATTCAGTGCTGGAAGCATATGGACACGTATAACACACACAAACATTCATCTCACTGTTACACCCCCCTACTAGCCGAAGCGTGCGATGTTGCCCGATCAAAATCCGACTGTTATCACCGCAGTCACAAGTCCTCCCTTATTTATGAACATTTTCTTTAATCATTGCTTTTGAACCCGGAAAAGTACACCATAACACTTCTAATTTGATGGAAAAAATAATTTCTAACATGAATGATTTATTTAGTAAATTTCATTTTTCTTTTCAACTGAGTTGTTCCACTTGATACGTTAAACATCCTTAAGATTCCGAAAGTTTAAGGACATCCCCATAGTTCAGGCAATTTTTTCTGGAGGAAATCCTCTGTTGAGTTTATAGAATAGAACGAAGAATATTTTTAAGGGGCAATATCAACTTTAGTTGCGAACAGTTTTTCGAGAAAACGATTTTTGAAAAAATTTAATACATTGCGTTCATAAGAGCTGTCTACCCCCACCTTCAATCCAATAGTTCCTAGTCTGAAAGCGTTTTCTTGTGTACACATAATCGTTGATGACTGTTCGTGGTACTCTCTATATGGTTCCGGACAGATAATTGCAAACAATCAAATTAAAAGCTTCTTTATTGGTACAACGCCATACTGGGTAGTGTGAATCCACGCGTTCCTGAGGCCTGGTAAACGGTCCGCTCAAGTGACTACTCGAACTGAATTTACGAGGTTATATGGAACACATGTGCAGTGTTGCCGTATGATCATTAGAGGTTAGACCAACGAGAGTCATGTATGAAATTGAATAAACTATTGTTCAAGTAGGAAACGTGTTGAATTCAATCCATTTCGTCGCACAATTCGTCTTAAAATTTTATTTTTCGAATTGTTATCTGTAAATTGTTGCTTGGGCCACCGTTTCACGCACGAAAAAATTAAATAGAAAAACCTATCGAATTCGTTAACCTATAGAAAACTCTATAGAAAAACCTTGAGAAAATTCTATTGAATTTCTATTAAACTTTCTATTAGTTTTTGACTGATTCTATTGACATGTTCAATAGGAAACATTCAATAGAAAAAGTCAACAGAATTCGATTTTTCTATATAACTTATTCTTTTCATATATTTTCTATAGACTTTGCTCGGCTCAAATTTTCTAGGTTTTTTTCATTCTATTTTTCTTTTCTTCTCATCAAGAAAATCGAACTTAGAAAATTTGAGCCGAAGAAATTCTATAGAAAATATCTCAATAGAATAAGTTATACAGAAAAAAAGGAATTCTATTGACTTTTTCTACTGAATATTTTCTATTGATCATTTTAATAGAATCGGCCAAAAACTAATAGAACAGTTCAATTGAAATTCAATAGAATTTTCTAACGAATTCGATAGGTTTTTCTATTAAATTTTTTCGTCTGTGTTTGATCTGATTCAGAATTATTTTTTTGGAAATGTTCTTTATTATCTGTATCATGTAATTATAATCCTCGCTTTCGGCTCGGATTATAAAGTTACATTCGTCAGATAATACTTTTATCACTGTGTGACACATAATATTTTATGTCATTAGGCGCGAAAATCGGGATCTAACCGAGCGAAGCCAGTGAAGAGTTAAAAAAATAGTTTTTACATATCCACCTGTAACGCACCTCACACAACCAAGAATGAGCATGTATATGCCAATCAGCGCCACCTATTTGGGTTTGAGGGCGAAACTGAGGTGATGAGGTCGTGTGTGCACGCAACACATTCAAAGCAATAACCTACACATAGAGAGATGCGCTACAGGCCTATAGACAAGGTCAAGAGTTGACTGAGTCTTGCATTATCAAACTGATGGCTAATATTTAGATGTCATTGACGACTCTACAACAAAGTAGATTCATAATCTTTTGATGAAAATACTGAAGATGTCTTATGAAAAACCACGAATAAAATAGTTGAATTTGAATTTTCTTTGTTTATATATGAACGGTCAATTATACATGAATTGAAAACGTACTCAAGTGTTTCATTGCGCAAAGACTAGATTAAACCCACAAAATAATGAAATATCACACTGTTTTCTAATTTCAATCGCTACGTATAATTCATTTACAAATTCAATTTGATTCTTGAATTAACAGCACAATTTTTGATGGAAATGCGGATGAATTCATTATAAAAGTCAGTTCTTTTAATTAAAATTCCCAATCTAATTTTTCTAATTATCAGGAAGACGAGAAAAAAATTCAGCTGCAAACAAACGTTGAAAAAAGTAATCACGCCATGTTTCAGTGAAGAGATAGGAGCCAATTAAATCAGTGCTCTGATCGAGCCTAAATTCATCAAACTTGAATTTACCAAATGAGTTAATTTCGAAGGAGATGAACTCACCAAATCCAATGGCCGGCGGTTTAATTATGTTGAGACAGTTGGAAACTCGATTGTGTGAATCCAAGCGCGCGAAAATACAACAGAATCGCCGTGAGGTACATATAGCAGAGAGAAACAGGGTGAAACAATTTGCGATGATAGAAAATACACCTGATTTTTGATTGAAATTAACAGTTGAGAAATGGAGATAAAAGTTTCAGTGATCTTTTTCATTGTTCCGAACGTTTTCACGATATTTTCATTCTTTATTTTGTTCATTAAATTTACCATTCTGTGGCCTTAAATCCATGTCACAACTAAATCAGAAATTGTATTTTTTTTTACTATTTTTAGTTCAGTTCTGATTGGAAAAAATTGGATGCTTCAGCTCTTTTATTGAATGCGGACATTGGGGTGGATTGACAACACTAAATGAGGAAATGGATGACGTGGTGACATCGAGAACATCTAGAATTTTCCGTATCCAAAATCATTGATTATGTTTCTCGGTCGCGAGTAAATTTAGCCTCCTGCGTTGTGCGCAGTTATCTCCAGAGGATTCCAATTACGATGGGCAATTGTTGGGGCGATAATTACATCGATAATTGATCACAGTGTTTAATCATTCCACTTGGAACATTATCACATCTGTTGTATTTGTTCTTTTCTCTTTCGATTTATTAACTCAACTAATTGAATAATAATTACGAATCGGCGAGATTTTCTCCATCAACAGAACGATCACATCGAGTTTTTCAATCAATTATGTGAGTAGATGACAACAACACAACGGCGTGACATGATATTTTACTGGCTTAACCTGAAGGTGAAAGTAAGTCTACACTCGGCGTTTAAAATATTTAATATTTACGGGTACAAACAAGTTACTACTCGTCTGAAAACCTAGTGAGAAACACAAATTACCTAGTGACGTTATGGACAGTCTTTTCAATACTACTAGGAAAAGCGGCGCGCGTCGCGCGCACATGATTGGCTACTGATTTCTGCATATTATTTTTGATCATCATGTATTCATTTATTCATTAAAAAGGAGTTGATGTCCGCTTTTAATATGTTCAGATTTGAGAAAAATTTTGAGAAATGATCGTTAAAAATTTTTACGCCGAAAACTCACGGTGTTTATGAAATTAGGTGCAAGTGTCTTTCAAGCGTGAAAATGTAAGCTTTTGCGAAGGACTGTCGCCAAAGCCAATATTGCAGAGTCTCTCACAATTTCTACTCGGACCGTCCAAGTGTCCACCATCGTAGAACTCTATTCTACGTTTGCAGCCGATTCAAAGTATCCTCTCTGAGGACTCTGATTCAAAAAGATTATAAAGCTCTTGACAAAATTTCACACGACGAGCCATTGCGGCCTCAGTTAAAAATCGACGTACTGAAATTTTATAGTGTTGAAAGTTTTAAAACACTTCCAATATTCTGTAAAATGAAGTTTTTCAGACTTTCAATGTTTGTCATTTGGATACTTAAATTCGTCTTCAGTTCGGCAGATAATCTCATCTGCGGTTATAGTACGGGAAGGTTCAAGCAGCTTATTCCTTCTATCGTCTAGTGTATCGTACTGAAAACAAGAAAACGCAATGAAAATTTTCTCTTCGCAAAAAATTTCCACCACACCTTGATTTAGTTTTGGATTGTCTCCGATGTCATGAAAAAATACTATTGTACAAGTAGTATAACAGCATAGTTCAGAAATACTTTTGCGGGATAGACTGGAGAACAATGCTTGACGTTACCTTCCTCTATCATACCTTGGCGGCCGTTAGACTGTGCACTCTGTCATAAACAGCCGGAGCCATTAACCATGAAATAATGATAATACTAGTAGAGTACCAGAATATTATTTCCATAACATTCTTTCTATGATAACAAATTCCAACATTTCAATCGAATTAAATCGAATTATTATCGTGCGCAATTAAACTATTCAATGAACGTTTAAGAAAGGAGTGAAATCATACGAAAAAAAGCTCGTACATCTGTTTAAAAAACATTGGCCGAGGGATAGTTCCCAATTTGGAAAACAGGTGAAAAATCAAGGAGCCCCATAAGCTCGATCGGTTCGAATCTCAATAAGTATTGGAAATAACCAATAATAACTACACTCGGACGCATCCTGCTTGGAAGGAAAGAGTGAATGCATCCGAATATTATTATTATTATTTATTTCTAATATTTATTGACATTTGAACGGATCGCCTTATAAGGCCAATGAATTTCCACCTTTTTGAAAATTTAGTGATCCCTCGGCCAATGCTGTATAAACAGATCGTCGATCTGCTTTCTTCATGTGACGCTTTTATTGCTGCAGTGATTGAATCTCCGCTTTGGTGATGTGATTTAATGAGGGACACTTCAGTGGTGATGTTAGGTTTTTTATTTTAGTGTCCCTCTTTGCGAGGGACTGGAGCATAAATGAAATTTGCGGAGTTTTCACGTCAACCATCCTTAGACTTGCAACTGACCTGCCACCTTGCGTTATACTACACAATTTATGTTGGTCACATGCTATAGAACAACTTGTATCTCAAAATGTAAGAAAAATTATCAACGGATTAATTGAAATTGGCTTATTTTCAGAACTTTTCACCATTAGAATCTCATTGCCAGTGCTATCACACATTCGATTGGAAGTAAAAATAGAATGAATTTATTAAATTTCTTAAATAATATCCATTTAGTAATGAAGGTGTACTTCCTAAACGGTGAAGTCATTTGCATAAAAGTCAGATAAACTTTGGTTGCCTTTTGACTTTTTTCAATTTTTTTCAAAACTTTTAATGGTTCTTCAGTTGTCGTCGATGGAGCAAAAAAATTATATTATTTTGCCTCTTTAGGAAATATTTCGATTAGTTCTAAAATTTCGAGGTATTATAACTTATTATTTTTCATTGAGTCTCAGACTCAAGTGCTCTCCCAATGAATCCATGATTAAACTTCTAGCAATAAAAAGAAAGGAAACGAAAATTGAAATATCATACTCAATTTCTCTCGGAGAACATTTTCAATTTTTAAGCAGATAGAATTGTCAGCCAGCTTGAAAGATATTCAAATGTCTCTAATTTTTCAATTTTTTAATAAATTTCCTGCCGAAATTTATCGTTATTTTTCAAAATCGAAGCACATTAATCGCCAGGTGGCGATGATGAAGATAAATGTGCTTCGGTTTCCAAAAATATTAATAAGTTTGAGCAGCAAATTGATTCGAAGATTTCGAGGAAACGGTGGCCTTGTGTTATGTCTTAAAAAATGTTTACTATTCAAATGATATTTTTGATGCTATCGCATATTGAAACAGCTCCAAAAACCAGAAAAATTATTCATCATCGTTTAAATTTTGCCTCACAACAAAATAAATTGATAAAATTTTCCGGGCATTAATGAGTTGCGAATTTTTCAACTTGAAGAGTCATATTTTGAACTTCCGCAATCGTTCAAATAACTTAGTTCTGTTTATAGAATTGTGTTTTTCCCTCTTAATTTTTTCAACTATTTTTCTTTCAATCTCTCGAAAACTTTCTAGTCCTATTTACCGACAAACAAAAATAATCCTCCAACAAGTGCACTAAAACGTGGTTTAACAACGATGGAAATGTGATCGGAAAACCCATTGAAGATAAAGTTAACCCACAAGAGTTTTAAGTGAAAAAGTCTGAGGAACGATAAAAAGAGTGAGTAAAGGTGAAGCCTGGGGATTGAGTGCTAAACGGCAGACCTGGACGTCGGAGTAGAGGTGAGTGCATTACATCGGTTTACACTCGTGATTTCAGACCCCGGAGTACAAATTCCCTGAGAGAAATAACTACATGAAAACGTGGTCGTAACCGCAAAGAAAAATTGGAAAAAAATGTGGGTTTTTTCATCCTCTGGTGATTAATCGTCCCGAGATCATCAGTTTTTTCCCATATTATGAGAGAACAAAATCAATGATTGAGTTCTCCGACCGACCCCAATAGATTCTGCAGCATCATTCTCTTTTTTCTTAGTTTTTCTTTCGTTATTCATCTTAAATACACGGTGAATTAGAGTATATACCTCTTTTTCCTCTAGAGGACTACAATCAATATCTTATATGTTTAAACAACAAGGTTCTTGTATCTGGCAAAAGCCTCCAAAATCGCCCTTCGTCCGTTCAAGGATGAAAACAAGTAACTCTCAAGCGAGAAACACCAAATCTCCCGGGATGAAAAATTTGCGTCTTTTAGAAATCTGCAATGATCGCGTCTACGACTCTGAGCGACGAGCTGTTCATTAAACCCATTGCCACGAACGAGGCGTCCCCACTCTTATGCCCTGCGTGAGTCGGCGGTAGTGGGGTTGGCAGTAGCAGGGCCGTACGCTCGGTGCCTCTCGAATATTAATAGGAGTTTAATAATTGAAATTGAATTTTTTGGATGTGTTTTTTTATCATATTATATTATGTGTATATTATGTGTTATGTGTTTTATTATATTATGTGTTTTATTTTTTTATCCATTTTGACGTATATAACCTGTAAATTATTCGTGAATGCCGTGAATATTTTCATGAAATCGCTTAGTTGAAAACTGTTATATATTAATTTACTACTTACTTACAATCATCGATATTGAAATAATCCTCTCATAGGTCTCTAGCTTCGACCCTGACGTGATGAAAAGTGGGGGACCGGTTTACATACTAACATCTTTACCCTACACTTACACCGCTCTACGCGTCGCGCTAATTCGTTCTACCCCCACTTGCTTCACACCGAGACGATTCGCGACTCTTCCCTGGCAATGGGTTAAGGAAATCACAGGATCACTCGATGGGAAATCAATGAAAAAATCAGCAGAAATCACTGGAAATCAAATAATTTTCATTTTTGGTAGTGATTTCTAATGACTTCTGGAAATCATCGGAAATCAGTAGAAATCATAAAGAAATCAGGTGATTTCAGAAATACTTAGCAATCATCGATGAATGCGAAACACAAATTATCATCATTTGATCTTTTTTTATTGTTTTAAACTGATACAACCCATCTATTGGGTTATTTACAAGCGATCTGAATCTGACAATTACAGTCTTTTAGGTATTTACATATCTCGTTTAGATATTTGTGGTCAGTTGCCTCTGCGAATTTTCTGGGGGTAAAGGATCTAGAACAGTTCCAGTTATTCAGTTTGACTAGAAGTTTAGATCTTTGTTGGTCGTACTTAGAACAGTGCCATAAGATATGATCAAAAGTTTTGCTCTCTGCTCGGCAAGAACAGCTAGGATCGTTCGTTATTCCAATTCTAGCCAAGGTGGCCGCAAGGTGGTAGTGATTGTCTTCAACACGGTTAACGGTAACAGTTTACATTTTTTGAACCAGGTCCTAGCAGACTCCTTGAAAAAACTGAAAAGTATTCGGCATCCTTTTTTTTCTTAGCATTTGTTGCTTCTTCAACAATTTTGTTAGTTGTCTCTTTGTGTTCAACTGATTGGAATTGAGCTCGGAAGTGTATGAATGGAGCCTTGAACTCACCTACCAAGTCATCTGCCGCATCCTCCGCCAGCCTGTCACCATCCTCATCCCCCTCAATGCCACAGTGCGAGGGAATCCACAAAATTGAAATTTCAGTTGGATGACTACTCCCTTTCATTAATTTAATAAGCTAATTTCAAATTTCAGTGTGTGACTTTTCAATATTTAATTATTATTATTTCGTAAAAGGGGGATTTAGGGCAATTAAATAATGAGGACAAATGAGGGATAAAACTAACTGAATATGTATATTTCTATTAATTTACATAATAGATCGTCGTAAGACGCTTGAAATGCCTTTTACTTGGATCTAGGGTTATGGGTAAGGCCAGGCAACTTTTGTACACGTAAAAAGGGAGTGACTCTAATGCAGAAAAAGGGGAGAAGCTAGTCGTGTCGAGGGAATGCAACTAAATATAAAAATAATGACTGAATGGGGAAGAAACAAAAGGGCGTGGGGCTCACCGTTGGGGGGTTGAAGGGTAATATTGTGAGGACAAGAGGGAAAATGGGGGGAGGGTAACTCGTACTCACGACTTCCAGTTAAGGTCTAATCCGGGTCCTTCAACGACTCCAGAGATTGAGCCTTCGTTCCTCCTTCTAGATTCCAGGGGCACAGTATTTAGAGCCGGGATGAGCTCGGGCACCAAAATCCTCTTTACTCTATCGCAAAATCCAATGTACAGAACTTCGGGGGATTTGCACTGTTTCTTCAACTCTTGGGGCGCACGTGGCAGGGTCCAGGACAGCGGTTACACGAGTGTCGGTCTCTTCGTTTCCTCCGTGATTCGTGGGGGTTCGTCAGGTGTCGACGTCCTTCGGGTTTTAATTCGGGAGCAATCGGGGCCAATCAACACGGATGAGTGGTGATGATGACCACAATCCAGGGATGTCTCGCAAGGGATTATTGCAAGTGTTGAATATTCGGGGGTCCAGTATGGGGAATTTCCAGGAGGCGATGGCTTCTCCAATTGATCGGGTGGGGCCGGAACTGATGTCTTCCTTCGGCTGATGTCTTCGTGATGTCCAGGGGCGGGGGTAGAGGGGCGATGAGGGGAAAAGTCTGGGGAAGGGGTATCCAACGGCGGCGGGATTTACATTTTAGGGAGCAGTGTGTAGTGGGAAAAAATATGTAGAAAAATAATAAAAAATAAATAATGTGCCTCGTCACAAGGGATATATGAGTTGGATTTCACTGATAATTTACCGGAGTTGAGGGCTTAGCAGGCACTCAAGGAGTCTGTCAGGATGACCTATTTCTGCCCGGGATTGCTCTTTATAAGTCTCATTGCAAGGGTAAGCGCAATGTATTCTGTCGTCTAGCTAGAAGAGTTGTCATTTGATTGCACATGCCATTTAATTCTTACTATGACATCCATAAGACCATTCTAAACTCTTCTAAATTCTGGTTCCTCGAATCTTACCCATATGACCCTCTTAACCGCATTGCACATTTCTGCGAGCATTTTATGCTGAAGATTCCAACCACATTACGCTTATGAATCTTCTAACTCTTCTGATCCTTCTGATTGAGGCAAGCAGTGACCAAGCGGTTTGAGTACAATAAAAAGTTTATAATATTCAAACCATGGGACCATTCTCCCTGTCATTTCCTCTACGAGATTCATAAAATATATTAGATAGAGTAAATTATAGTTCTTCATGCTAAGCATAACCCCTGCAAGACATGATGTTATCTCGCAACGGTCATGCTTAGCATGCTTGTGGCGTATGACTCTGATGACGTTTGGTTCTCGCGAGTAACAACTCTTCCGATGTTTGCTCTTACCACAATTGACTCTAGCGAGATGTCACCCCCGTGACATATGACCATTGCGAGGTATAATTCTCGTGGCCTATGACCGTCCCTAGGCTTCACGGTTTATGATGAAATGTGATGTTATGAGATTTTTAACTTGTTTTGACATCTTACGTATCAACGTCATGTAGAAAACTGCCATTATCGACAGATGCCCCACTTCAGCCTGGACATCATGATTTTTGAGTGCGCGGAGAGAAAAGTTCGAGAAAAATTACCGTGCTCGCACAGTAAAGTGGATTCAGATGGTCTTTCCAGACAAAATGTACCGCAAAGAGTAGGGAAAAGTCCTGTTGCACGAGTCATTTTTTCGAATAAATACGGGGAAAAATTCTTGTGCAGCACGGTAAAATCGTAGAGAATCCTAGGACCCGATCGCGCATTCATAAGATTCCGGAACTCTTCGTCCCCCCCACCGAAACCAAAAACATCAACTCAACGTGACCAGATGATTCATTCCGTCGCCTCCTCTAGCCTGCTCTCTTACATATCTCCTCGCTGAAACCCTAGGTTAATGTTTTTCATAATATCAAATCAGTGAAATTGTAATTAGTGTTGTGATAAAATGGTTAAGAAATAAAAGAAGTGCCCTTTATTTTCTCTCCATTAGGTGAATAACGCTGTAGAGATACATTGGCCTGTCAAACGTTTCACATACGTTTACCGCGCATTTCGCTTTTAATATGGGAAGAGGATATGGAGGAGAGGTTAAAACAAAATTAATATGATGATATGCTGAATGACAATGTTTATTCATTTTTAACTATTGAATGGAATTTATCATGTAATAGAAAACAGTCAGAGATCAAGCTTTTATTGTTTGGTAACGGAATTTTTACTAGGCAGCACCGGAATTTTTCTGGTGCTAGACAATTGAACCCACTTTATCAAACGGCACGTTCATTTTTGCCTGAATTTCTCCAGAAAAATTGTGGAATTTTTTTCTCCCTGTGATTTCTTGAAATCAAAAAATCATCAAAATCTATTAGAAATTATAGAAATCACGAGAAATGAAAAGAAATCGTAATTTTCAATTCCTATTGAGAAATCACAGAAATCATTCAAGAAATCACAGGAAATCGTCCAATTCTGAAAATCACTGAGTCAGTCGACTGAGGAGTGACCAGCCTCTCGTATGGGCCCGTGGACCAGGAATAAACTGGCTCCTGTAGGCCCGACTATACGTCGACATTTCCACTAACCAGGAACAGGCACTCGCGATGACCGAACAGGTAACTGGTGATTGAGAGTGTGAGTGCTCGCGAAGTTGGTAACCGTGTTCCATTTTGGTCAGATTAGCCTCTGAACTTCTCAGGCGCTAAAGGTTCTCGGCTGATTTGCAAATAATTCTGAACTTCTTCAGAGTCGTAATACTCTGGAAAAGTAAGAATTCACCGGAAAGGCCGAAGATTCTCCGGGTAGGGCATGAAACGAATTCACGACAGGAGCTATGCTGCAGTGCATAATACGGAGCTTGAAGAGTGGAGATGTGGAGATGTAATAGTATTACCCCTAGGACACCTCGCCCACTCCACCGTGTCACACTCACCTTAGCCAGATATTTATTGCCCATCCAAAGTAAGTCCTCTGAGTAGACTACATTTCCTCAGAGACCGGTTTTCGTCGAATCTCCCGTGGAGGTTTGGCTAGTGCCGGATATAAGAGCGATAGAAAAAGCTTAAAAGTAGTTTCGATTTTTCCTGTGTGAATAACTCAGGAAAATGTCCTTACAACCTTCGTTCTTCGTTTTTATGCAACAAAAATCCCATTAAAAAAATGTCAGTCGAAGTAAACTTCTTCGAAGGATAAGACCTTTACCCACGTACTCACGATTTATCTACAACTTACGCTGCGAAAACTAATGTCTGAATTTTAAACACTTTTGTAGACACTTTTCAAACACTTTTGGGACGATGTTGTAGACACTTTTGAGACATTAAAATGTGTCTGAATCAATGGAGGTATTTCAATTTCGGACTCCAAGGTGTCTGAAATTAAGATACAGACATCAGTTTCAGATACAAGCGGTCTTTGAAATTTTCAGACCTCAGTTAGATTTTCAGACACTTTTAAAGACTCAGACGTTTTTTGCCATCTGCCATCTTAAATTTAGATGGTTGTCAGACACCTAGTTTTTACAGCGGATGAGTCAACTTTTCAAACATGAGAAATATTTAAAAAAGTAATGTTTGAATGAACTTTGCCGTCTGAATCAGGTGAGATATCTTAATAGTGAAATGTTTGAATCGCTCATAAATTACTGAATTTCAGACACAGAAAATATCTGAAAATAAATACCTGAAATTTTTCAGATACAAAAAATGACTACCATCATTTTCAGACAGAAACGATGGTTGAAATTTGCAGACATTAGTCACATTTTCAGACACTTTTGAATATTCAGACGTTTTTCACCATCTGACATCTTAAATTGAGATAGCTGTCAGACAACTGGTTTTTGTAGGGTACAAATATCCAGTTATACTGATGGTATGAAGTCACTGATGCGCGCCTCAATTCATGGACAAGGGTGAAATCGAGCGCATCGGAGGGTGCTCAAGACACTTCTGGCCTTGACCAGTACTCTTTCGGTTCTGGCACTAATTCATCTGCACTTTATTCCGCTGAAACTGCTGCCTGTAAGCGGTTTTTATTGCCTTTTATATTTTTCATCATCGAGTGCATGTGGGACGAGTGGCTCGTACTCTGTTGCTTACGTAAACGTGAAACACTGTGGCATGATATAATTGTACCGACGCACGTACGGTATGCCTCCGCGGGAGTGTTTTTGCGAGAGCCAAAAAATAGATGATGAATTTTTATGGAATGTGAAATTTCTATCTCACATTTTTCAGTCGCATCTTTTGGACTCCGATATGAGAGAATTTGGCGGAAATTCTTGATAAAATAAGTGGATAAGGAACCACTTGACGCCATGGACTAGCTGCACGGAAAGAAATTTTTGATAAAAATTATCCTACCGTTCTATAAAAGTGTATAATGAGTCGTTTCCTTATTTCTGTCCCGAAATTTAGTAAAATTTAATATATAATGATCAAATTTTATTCTACATGACTCATGATACACTTTTATAGAACGGTAGGATAATTTTTATCAAAATTTTCTGTCCGTGTGGGTAAAATAAGAAGACAATGAATAAAAAATGAGTGTTGAGGCAGCCGGTGCCCTGAGGATAAAAAAAGTATTATTGCTTGACTAGAGGACTACGCGAAATGCCACAGAATGCGTGCCCCAGAAATATTCTTAAAACGACTAAACCGACTGATATGGGCAGAACAAGTTTAAGTAGAGTGCGATATTAAGGTTATTAAAAATAATGTTCAACTTCAAATTTTTTGGGTGCAAAATTAGGGGAGGGTGTGCCTGTACCGCCCACCAAAGAGGAAATGCCAGTTTTATATTTTATATTTCAACTTGAATATAAAAAACGTATTTATAAGACTTCTTTAACTATAGAACTCGTTATTCTCGAAGTGTAGACGCCTAATTCTCCTTAGAATCCACAAAATTGATTGAAAATACAAGAGAGAGCCTATTGAGCGGTACTACCGGCCGTCGGGTAATACCGCTCGGCACGATTCCAATGCCGTTCATAGGGTTTTGCGTGTATCGCTCGCGCCGCAACCTAACCTGTACTCGAGTGCTGTCGAGCAACTACGTAGCCGAATTGGTCTCAAATTACACGTGAAAGTACCACGAATTAAATAACCACAGTTTAATATGAGAATTCAGCGTCTGAAACTATCAAAAACCTTAATTACAAGTCCACAAATTTTGCACTGTAAAGACCTCAAATCTTCGCTACGTGTTTTTTCATATTTAAAGAGATAAATAAAGTGAAATTTTTCCGACAATCACATCCTATCATCAAATTCTTCATGATCAGGAACAGATAGAAATTTTCAAGTTGATGGTTGTGGAGAAAATCGGGTGAGCGGTATTACCCGCTGAGCGGTACAGGCACATCCTCCCCTATAAAAAGATTGCTAATTTTCATCTCCAAAATCTTGGTAATTCAAGTTCTCCTAAAACATAATCTGGAATCAATGCGGTGTGTGTGCGTGTTTTCAAATAATAAAATGAGTGATACCAAAAAGGCATAACAGTCTACTCTACCTAGCTCTCTGCTGTTCTAGCTCAACGGGCGTCTCCTACTGAGGGGAAGCTTATCCTCCACTACATGTTTGACATCACGCACGGGCGAGAGCTCACAAAGGGAACTGTTTTTTGGGATGTGGAGATATAACTTTCTCGCTTGAATAGTTCCAGTACCTCAGTAGTAAAATACGCCTGTTACGCATAAAAAAGCGGCAACTTTTAGCTTTCCATTCTTCGAATCTCGAACTCTAAAAGTAGAGAGCTAAGGAGAGTCGTCTGTGAACCTGATCGGAAAACATGGCTAGATGTGATAGATATGCATTTAAATTGATGGAATTGAGGAGTGATTTCAATAGACAGGAATTCATATTATTCCCCTCAGGCACAAAAAAATCCCTACCCTAGTAAAAAGCCCATCAATGCATTAAATTTCATAAAGTTTTGTCTCGTAAAGTGTCACACGGAGAGAGAAGTACGTAGTGATGCCGCGAGACACTTTACGAGACAAAACTTTGGAGAGATGATCTCGGTCTCAATGAACATGGAAATCTTTGCTCTCGTCTGAGTCTCAAAATACGCAGTATCGACTCTTCTCGTGATGACTCCAAGTCAATTTATCTTCTCTCGGTCTCCAGTTTTTCATAATTTTCAATGTAAAATCTCGGATTTGTCTCGGTTTGTCTCGGCTCGGTTTTCTTCCCATCAAAACGCGAAAAACTGGAAACCGAGATAAGATAAATTGACATGGACTCATCACAATCATCGATACTGCCTATTTCCAGACTGAGAGGAGAGCAAAGTTTTCCATGGTCATTTAGACCGAGATTATCTCTCCTAAGTTTTGTCTCGTGATATCACGTGAAATGTTTCGCGGCATCACTAGCCGTATGCAAAAAATTACCGTGCTCGCGTTCTGACGTAGATTCAAATGGCCCGGCGAAATATACTATGAAGAATAAGAAAAAGTACTGTTGCGCCAGTCGTTCTTCCCCTAAATGCTGGCTTATCGCCTCGTCTACTATAAGGCTTATTGTTTGATTCACTCAATTATTATGGAAACGATCGGAAAATATGAGGATTACAGTAGACTCCCGTTAACTGTCGCTCGTTGGAACCAATATCGATCGCAGTTCCGCGAAAGCGATACTTAAAAAGGGCCCCCACTCCACGTACCGATTCCCCGAAATTTAAAGGGACTAATGGTAATATACATGTGGAGAGGGGATTTATTTTTTTCATGTTCTTCTCGTTTAGTTTATGGAGATAGGAACAACTGAGCACGTGACATGATTAGGAGCAGAGTTTAGGGAAAACTGCGAGGAATCGAGACGTGCGAGTGGGGGGTGTTCACGTTCCGCGAAAAACGCTCGTAACCGAAAAACTCCCGGAATAGCGACAGTTAACGGGAGGACAGTTATCAAGAGTCTACTGTATCCTTTATTCATTCTCTAGAACGTGTATAACTGTGAAAATACAGATGGCCGTCAAATGTGGCACGTACGTTTGCTACACTCTAAAAAAAAGTTACTACTCACTAGTACTGAATTCTACTTGGGAGAAGTTTTCTTGTGAAAAGTTGGGAAACTACTTGTCCCAAGTACTTTTCATGTCCTAGGGTGAAGTACAATATTTCCTAAGCAAGTAGGAAAAGTACTAGGAGGAAGTACTTTTATTACTTCCTGTCAGTATTTTTCTTACTTCTCACAAGTACCTTTGATGCTTGGAGCAAGTAATTTTTCTACTTCTCGGGAGTACTTTTATGACTTGATTCCAGTACTTTTGGTTGGTTATTTTGTTGAGGAATTTCATATAATTAATTATCATTCTCATTATCATTATCATTCTCAGATAACAATTCACAAATTTCATCAAGGGGAGGTTACGATGAGTTTCAAAATCGCGAGATATTGCAGTAAGATTTATTACACATTGATGATCGATTATTTATATATGTTGAAAGACGAAGAATAAGTGGGGAAAAAAACTATTATTTCTTGTTGATTTGCCCCCAAGACCTTGAAAATGAAGAAAAATAGCATAGTGTACTCAATTTTTGACCTACGGACGTATTTTTTCTTCAAAATTTTTAAACAGATGTGTAGAATAACAATTACGAGATAATTTTTTTGAATTCGACTTCTAAATAGGCAATTTTATTCTTTGTCGCATAACGAAATTGCAATTTTTATACAAGATAGCTCAAAAGATTAATACTTCAATTTTTTTTTCAATATAAAATATAACAATTATTTTGAGGATCATTTTACTGGCTATTTCGCATGAATATTACATTTTTTGTTATTAAAAAAAGGACTATTTGGAAATTAAATTTGGAAAAATTAATTAGTAATTGTTATTCTACACATCTTTTGAAAAATTTTGAAAAAAAAATCTCTGTAGCTCGAGAATTTATTACATTGGACTACATTTCAATTATCAAGCGTTTGAGGGGCAAATGAACAATAAACAATAATTTTATTTGCATTAATTCTTCGTTTTTCAGCGATCTCTAGTGTATGATAAATTTTACTGTAATATTCCGCGAAAATCCATTAGTACTAGATTTGAGTGCTATTACTACTTGTCTCGAGTATTTTTTCTACTTTTGAGAAGTACAGCTCGGTACTCAGTACACGTACTTTTAGTACTGATGATGAGTACAGTTGGTACTTGTCACCAGTACCAATTGTACTTGGAGCATAAAACTTGTATTCAGTCGATTTTCGACTTGAACCAAGTAAAAAAATTACCTTTTCTCCAGAAACCCCTCGGTACTGAGTACAAGTAGTTTTCCTACTTATCAGAAGTAATCTTTTTTTAGAGTGTACATACCACGGATTCAGCACGGAGAGGAGAGATTTCGTTCGTTAAAAAAATATCAATATAATGAAATGTCTCCGTACAGTTCGAATTTAATGAAATTCAAATAACAGCGCGCAAGGAAAATGTACCTCACCAATATCTGAGGAATTACGAACGATCGCAAAGCCCAATACATTTTTTTTTCAGTTTTCAATTTTTCCACATAGGGGAGGGTGGGGCAAAACGGCCCCCCTTCAATTGTCAATAACTTGTGAATGACATTGTGAAAATTCCCAGTTTCAACTTCATTTTGAAGATAATTTTTCATTCTTCAAAACGAGCTCTAACTCATCCCAATCGGATTATTGAATCGGAAAATATTGACGATTGAANATTGACGATTGAAGGGGGGCCGTTTTGCCCCATCCTCCCCTACTTTTGAGAGTTCTGAACAGCCCGTCGCTTAAATCATTGGAATCAACGTTCGCCCGGCTAAAAAATTCGATGTTGGCGAAAGTCGACTTTCCCCCTGGAAAAAACGAAAATCTGACCCTTTGGCTCCGGGTGAAAAAAAATTTTTCATTTCGTCATTTGTCGCGACTCGGGGGTTTCATTGGCATCGGAATTGTTAGAAAATACAGAATCAACCTTCACTTGGCGAACAAATTCAATTTTGGTGAAATTCGACTTTCCCCCGGGAAAAATTCAAGATCTGATACTTTGGCCCCGGGTGAAAAAAAAAATTTATTTCGATATTTCTGGCGCCTCCGAGGATTTCATTGGCACTAGAGGGGCTAATAAATACGGAATCAATTTTCAGTTGGCGAAAAAATTAGATTTTGTCGAAAATCGACTTTCACCCTGACCCCTGACCCACGTGAAAATGAAATTTTTTTGTTCGTCTTTTCTGTCACCTCCGAGAGTTTCATTGACATCAGAGGGGTCAATAAAGACAGAATCAACGTTCACTATTTTTTATTTAAACTCCGCCTGCAAACGGAGAGATGAGGGTGGCTAAAATATATTTTGCAACCCTCCCTCCTCATTGGCTACAAATTTCAACCCTCCGCATACATGCCTTCCCCCTCTACCCCCTCGTGAAATCCCAAGCTCTAGGTAGTATAGACTCTATAGGGGAGGACTTCACAGGGCCGAAAAGAACTAAGGATGCGAAAGGTCTCGGGAAAACTACGTCCCAGAACTGATTAGGACTTACCAGGTCAGTCTAGATCTGGAGAGATATTGAAAGACCTGTGTCCGTCCAATCAGAACCAAATCTTCGAATCGGGGGAGTCCTTCTAACCTTGAAAGGACAAGACTCGACTGATAGGAGTCAGCTTCTACTGAATTTTGTTGCACCAAATAGAATTTTTTTTTATCTTCCCCACAAAACGTCCATTTATAACACATTTGGGACTGCATCCATTTTCCAAGCGGAATTTCCAGGTAAAAATTACCAAGGCTGACGATTGGAACAAGCTTTAGTGATGCTGCGAGACATTTCACGAGAGATCACGAGACAAAACTTTAGAGAGATGATCTCGGTCTCAATGAACATGAAAATCTTTGCTCTCGTCTCAGCCTCGAAATGCGCAATATCGACTTCTTTTTTAATGACTCCGAGTCAATTTATCTCATCTCGGTTTCCAGTTTTTCGCGTTTTTTATATGTAGAAAATCGAGACGAGATAAACCGAGACAAAAACCAAGATTTTACATTAAAAAATCAGGAAAAACTTGAGACCGAGATGAGATAAATTGCTTCGGAGTCATCACGAGAGGAGTCGATACTGCGTATTTTGAAGCTAGGATGAGAGCAATGATTTCCGTATTCATCGAGACCGAGATCATCTCTCCAAAGTTTTGTCTCGTAAACTGTCTCGCAGAATCTCTAACAGGCTTGTATGAGACCCGGGTTGACGAGGCTCAGTGGCTCAAACCTCAGGCCTCTTCTTATCATTCAATTCACAGCCAAATGAGAATGATTATTGGGATGCGCATTTATTGTCGACTCTTCCGAAGTATCAAACCAGACCTGCGGTAATCGTTTGTGCACAAAGTCGCATAATAATCATTATTATTCAGGCCGTGATCAATCAATCAACGGATTTTAAATGCAGTCATTCATCGAGCTGATCATTTCTTCTATTTTTAATATTTTCCCAAATTGTCCATTTAAAATGGATAAACAGAGAACCGCCATTTCGTACTTTTATACCCGAAAACAATGTATCATTGTGAAAAGTTTTACGTGACCTGGTGGACAGCGCGATTTACTGCAGCTAGTGATATGAATGCGGACACAATACGGATCACAAGAACCCCGGATTGAATCTACCACCAGACTGAATCTGAAAAATGTGCAATTTCATTGCATTTCAATCACAGATGTGCGATAACAATTCAGGAAGAATAGTTAGCAGAAAGCAATAATATTAATTCTTTCACATCCATTGTTCATTAATTAACGGTTGCAAGTAACGAATTAAGGCTTCTCGTCTATGGTGAACGATCTTAGTGCAGTTTTTTTTTCCATAGGTTTCTGCAAATTAATAGAAAATCTCACAAAACCATGTAATGATTTTTCTTTGGCCTCAACAAATACTCAATAAACCCTAACCCAGAAGTCTCGATTATCCAAACACGGCCAACTCATTACCTTCGTTCTCGTAATCCGACAAGTCTGAAACGCCAAAAACCATAACGCTAACACTGGACTTCGGGGACAATCAGCAGCTCATCCAATCCTTATTTCGTGTATTTAGGGCGCCAGCCGATTTTTAGCAACGCGGAATCGACAAACCGCAAACGGAACCGTATTTTCTTAAAACTAAATACTGATCGTCCCCAAAAATCCAATAACGACAAGAAACATATCGCAAACCATACGCAGAAATGTGGATTACGAGGGTACGGGATTTACTCGGCTGCTCAGTGTGCGGGTCGTGGAGAGAGGGGTGGATTCGTGGACGAGAACATCAATTAACAAAACCAATCATCGATCGAGAAACCAATAAACCAATGTCTTAAATTCCAAACGGGATAGGTAAGGTCAACATTGAATAATGAACACAATTGTACTGACGTGTTTCGCTATTGCCGATATTAATACAAAATTGTAAATTCGTACAAACACAAAATTACGTGAATGTGACTCAAAATAATTTTAAATACTCTGAAATGATCCATTAAACTCCAAAAGGACTCGAAAGATGCGAATAATAATTTTAAGTATGAAAAAGAAAGCGATCCCAATCCAAAGCTGATAGAGAGAAGCAAAGGTATTGTCCACGAGGGGAACACGAATCCGAGAGAGAGAGACTATAGGAAGGTAGCGTACGTGCGAGAGAGAGAACGGATGAGGTAACTACGCGAAAAAAAAAAAAAAGGAGAGCTCACGAAAAGGTACTAATTTTTCTTATTTTCGACTGTAATTAATCGAATTACGAATTATGGAGCGCCTTTGTAATGGTTTACTTAATTCTTATGCCATTTGTAACCCATTAAAATCGGGAATCTCATTCACCGAAAAGGTAGCAAAAATGAGCTAGGGAGCTTGAATCAGCCACGTGGCTGATTTACCGGAAAGGAGCGTTTCTAACCCGGAAATGGAGGTTTTCTCCATGAAAATAGGTAGCTTACGGTCTCCAATAATTTCCAAAATAATAGGTAGCTTATTCATGAACGTAAGAGAGCTTAGATAATTTTATTGTTCTGGATTCCAACCATAAAGTAAAGATAACTAAAAAGATAGCGTCCTCATGCCCAACCGGAATTCAAAACAACGAACGTTAGAGAGCATTAAAACGCGAAAAAGGTAGCTTCAGAACAATTCAGGTAGCATCATTTTTCCTCCAGAACTCTCGTGAGTCGGAGAAATATAAAGAAATAGGTAGCGTAGAATAATTACGTAAAGAGAGCGAAAAAAGGTAGCAAGCAAAAAGGTAGCAATGAAGTAGGTAGCGAGTTGCATCAATCGCCGTAGCGAGACGCCTAAAGCATGAAATTTAGCCTAAAAGTTACGGTAGGTAGCCCTATTACTATTCGGATTTATTCAGGTAGCGTAATTATCATTTAAATAATCTCAGGTAGCTTCCAGGGAGCATTTAGGTTTGTTTGAAGAGTTTTCTGTCCTTCAAACCATGAGTATCGGTGTTGGCGTCATTCCGAGAGGTAGCGACGCCATTCCGCGTGGTCCAACTGCTTTATCGAAAAACGCACTAATTCACTGTTAATCACCTCTAAATAAGTACACGAGTACTTACCATGGTCTGGAGCGTTGATTTTGACTGAATTTGGATCACGGGGCCTCGATAATTACCTCGAAAGAGAACTTGTTCAGGGAGCTAAATCGACTCGTACCTCACTCTTAGTCGTCCGGGTGGATACTGTAATGGCGACTATCGCGTGTGTCCGCTCGGGCCTGTTGCATAGTGGTGGGGAGTCTGGGGGAGACTAGCCCCGTACGGTGCTGACTCGAGTGCCGGAGACGCGAACTATCGATTCCCGGGGTAATTGTGCGCGAAGTATTTAAAGATTTAAATTCAAATTCTCCTATAATTGATTTTAATTATTTTAACTGAACAAAACTGTAATTACTTGAACTCAACGTGAAACTGAGATGGCTGAGCGGATCTTCACTCCACCTACGACCGGAATAAGGTAGCTTATCTACAGAGGGCACTCTCCGGAGAGGAATTAGGACTTTACCAACGAAAACTCAAACGCAAACGCAACTTAACTAAATTTAAAAACCCAATGGCGATCCGTTTCGACGACTGGGTGATCGTCTCCACGGCCTTCCAACTGAAAGCCCTAACACTCTCGCTCAAGGGAGCGCAAGCATTTCAACTCGACCTATGTACTCACTCTATCGACAAACCAAAAGGGTTACAGGAAACACTGGGTAGCACATTATCTTGGCCAAATATTCCACGGTGATATCCTGATCCTTAACCGAATTTACGTAGGGAAATCTCAAAATTACTAAACTTTAACTCAACAAAAATGACTCGAAAAAAGGAAAAATCTGCAAAATATCTGGTTTATTTAATGAAGTTATTTAATGAATATTGTTCTAAAAATTTAGGGAATCGATTCACGCGACAGGTAACCAATTTAAGTAGTTTTCCGAACTTAAGGTAGCTCTGAAGTATAGTTAAGGTAGCAGGTAGCTCGAATTCTCCGTATAGATTTTTATCACGACAAAAAGGTAACGGTTTATAAAATTTAACTCTCTCTCTCTCTTTCTATACATAAATACCCTGGAGTTCCGCAGGTGACGAATTCGCCTGGAATTTCGTCACAGCCCCCCGCCTTTTGACGTTTCCCTGTCGGCTTAGACCTTCGTTGTGGGTTGCTGCGTTGAGTCCAGGGTTGCGGTGTCGTCGGAGGGTTTCCACTCGTCACTCCCAGTCCTGGCTGGACTTCTAGGTTAAAGGTGTCCTTGGTAAGTCGTTCTTGAGCACTGAAATCAATCGAACCCACGCCCACCAGGAACCTTTTCCCGAAATAAAGGGCACTGATATTATTTGAGAGGTAGCAAGAAATTTTCTTTATTCCCACGATTTCGAGATATTTGGTGTACATGAGGCAATAGAAAACGACAAAGATAGCCATTCTGGACGGCATCAGCATGTGGGTTCATAGTACATTCGAAGTAGAATGGGAAAAGATAACAAAAGTGAAAGAGACGTCTTGTCTCTACGTAATAAAAAAAAGGAAACAAAATAGGGCGATGTGTCAGGGGTTCTATTGGGTCCCAAAAAAAAAACCAAGGAGTTGATAACAGAAAAAAAATGAGTAACCAAAAAAAATCAACATAGGAAAATTTAAAGCAAACGAAAAGAGAAATATCCAACAAAAAAAAAATATATGTGGCCCGTGTGAACACCTCGTTCGATTGGCGGGTCCGGCCCGCTTGTCAGTCTTATATTTATTCAGGTAGCGTGACAGTAACACTGAGGTAGCATTGGAAGAGGGTTATTATGTATTGGCCCCCTGCATAGGTAGCGTAAGGTAGCGGTTGGTCTTATGGAGCGGCCTTACTCCTGCCTGACGAGCATCCTACCAGTAGCCGGGTGGTGGTGGCTCTGGTCCCCTGAGTGAGTAGTCGGGGTCATACTCACGGTCTCGGGGAGGGTACCTGGGTCCTTCCTCCCGGCCTCGGCGTCCCTGATCCCTCGAGGGGAGGTCGCGATCCCTCGTTGACCTATAGTAGTCCTTGGGCGGCTCGCGGTAACCCCTCAGTTCTGGTTCATAGCGAGGGTCGGGTAGTCCTCCTCGCCCTCGACGTGGTTCCTCTCGACGCCAATCCTCGCTCTCGTGGGGTCTTCCCCACGTTCTGTTTCCCCCCAGCGGTGGGTACTCCTCATGCTGGGGTCTATACTCATAGCCCCGCTCCTGTGAGAAGGCATGATACTGCACCGGGGGACGTTGGGGACGTCCTTCATATTCCTGAGAATCTCCGGACTGACGTGGAGATCCTTGAAGTTTCCTAGCCTCGTAGGAGGGTGTATGATATGCCCAACGCTCCTCTGGTCTAGGTGGTGGCGAGGGGGGTGGCCCACCTCGTAGTGTCTTCGGTGAGGCGGTAGGCTTCGATGTCTTGACAGCCTGGGGGTGCTTCTGACGCTTGGTGCGCTTCC
>NW_021680461.1:678735-680105 GCF_001412515.2 Diachasma alloeum | reverse complement strand
GATTCCCAGGGGAATGGATAGAAACCTCGTGTATACAATCGCCGGATTTTTATACACATTTCTCTCCAGCGTATAGGAATAAATCGTATAGAATAATCCCTAAAGAATCCCCTATAGGAATCCCAGGCGAATGGGTAGAAACCACGTTTATAGGATCGCCGTATTTCTATACGCATTTCTCTCGATCGTATAGGAATACATCGGCTAGAATAATCCCTATAGAAACCCCTATACGATTCCCAGGCGAATGGATAGAAACCTCGTGTATAGAATCGCCGTATTTCTTTCCGCATTTCTCTCGAGCGTATAAGAATAAATCGTATAGAATAATCCCTGTAGAAACCCCTATACGATTCCCAGGCGAATGAATAGAAACCTCGTGTATAGATTCGCCGGATTTCTATACATATTTCTCTCGATCGTATAGGAATAATTCGTATAGAATAATCCCTATAGAATCCCCTATAGGAATCCCAGGCGAATGGGTAGAAACCTCGTGTATGGGATCGCCGTATTTCTATACGCATTTCTCTCCAGCGTATAGGAATAAATCGTATAGAATAATCCCTATAGAAACCCCTATACGATTCCCAAGCTAATGAATAGAAACTTCGTATATAGAATCGCTGGATTTCTATACGCAATTCTTTCGAGCGTATAGGAATATATCCTATAGAATAATCCCTATAGAAACCCCTATACGATTCCCAAGCTAATGAATAGAAACTTCGTATATAGAATCGCTGGATTTCTATACGCAATTCTTTCGAGCGTATAGGAATATATCCTATAGAATAATCCCTATAGAAACCCCTATACGATTCGCAGGCGAATGGATAGAAACCTCGCGTATAGTTTCGCCGCATTTCTATACATATTTCTCTCGAGCCTATAGGAATATTTCGTATATAATAATCCCTATAGAAACCCCTATACGATTCGCAGGCGAATGGATAGAAACCTCGTGTATAGGATCGCCGTTTTTCTGTAAGCATTTCTCTCGATCGTATAGGAATACATCGTATAGAATAATCCCTATAGAAACCCCTATACGATTCCCAGGCGAATGGATAGAAACCTCGTGTATAGATTCGCCGGATTTCTATACATATTTCTCTCGAGCGTATAGGAATAAATCGTATAGAATAATCCGTATAGAATCCACTATACCATTCCCAGGCGAATGGATAGAAACTTCGTGTATAGATTCGCCGCATTTCTATACATATTTCTCTCGAGCGTATAGAAATAATTCGTATAGAATACTCCCTATTGAAACCCCTATACGATTCCCAGGCCAATGAAAAGAAACCTCGTGTATAGAATCGCCGTATTTCTATCCGCATTTCTCTCGAGCGTATAGGAATAAA